>NC_060067.1:129025714-129332500 GCF_922984935.1 Meles meles | reverse complement strand
GAATTTAAAAAATAAAATCTTTATCTCAGAGAAAGCAAGGATAGATCAATTCATTATAAACAAACATAATGTAGATCCAAATTTGTATAGAATACTGCCCTAGGAATTAGGGCAAATATATGCATACCTATATGTATACATGTACATATGCATACATACAAACACGTACTCTATTTTAGTGAAAATCTAGAGTTGAGTGTAAATAAAGTATGGGGCAAGCTTGTATTACCAAAGTTTATAATTCACGTAACAGTGAGAAATGCTCCTCTCCATTGCCTCCATCTGAATAGGGACTTCTTCACAGAGACAGCCCGTGGACCATGTCAGCCCAGTGGTCTGTGCTGTGAGGAGACCAGATGTCCTCCTGAAAAAATATTTCACCCTAAACTTACAAGAGTTCCCTATTTATTAATAATATTTTATTACCTAATAATTTATCTAAACCATTCTTAAATCTGTTTCTATTTCTAAACACTACCCTTTCTTGAGAAAACAGATTTAAAACTTAATTACATAACAAATCAGGCTTCCTCTCTGTTGTGATAGTACATTCATGACAGTGAAAACTCCACTAGGTCCCCAACTAGGGAAGTTTTATCTTCATAACCCCATGGTGTCTAGCACATCTTGGATGGAAGAGATTCATAATTAATGTATGCTAATTGAATACCCTGCAAATTGGTTAGAAAGAAGACCATCTTTGTTTATCTGCATCTTTGCTGTAGAAGATATTTATACTGTTTTTACATTCTCCCTTCATAGTCTCTACCAAATTAAAAGATGGTACATTACTTGAGTTTGATTATATAACATGCAATCTCATAAAACTTCAGGGTCTTTTTATAACATGAATTTCCGCAAAAATGGGTAATATCAAAATGTTTTGGGAAAAAATCACATGCTGATAAAGAAGAGTTCAAAATTATAGAGTAATTGTATCAAATCATTCATTAAATATCAATTATTCCAAGTTCAAACCATAAGTTTGGGGACATAACTATATTTCATAAAATGCTTCGTAAATATGTATGCCCTTCAGGGAAAATCCAAAAATTAACAATAATGTGAAAGGAAAAATAGAAATTAAACTAAAGGTGACTTCTCTTTAAAGACTATTTTTAGATTTATATATTCAAGTTTTTCCAAACATTCTTTCTTTTTAATTACAGTATAATTAACATGTTATATTAGTTTCAGGTGTATAATATAGCAACTCAAAAATTCTATACATTACTCAGTGAGCCTCATAATAAGTGTGTTCTTTATCCCCTTCACCTGTTTCACCCATTCCACCTACATGGTAACCATGAGTTTCTTCTCTATACTCAAGAGTTCTTTTTCATTTGTAAAGACTAAATTTCTGAAAGGACATTTAAATGACTTGAAATATGTAAAAAATAATATTCATTAACTGGAGAAAAAAATTCCTGTTTCATTCATAAAATCTTTCCTGTTAAAGATATTTTTCAATGTATGAATAAAATATTATTTCTAAGCAGTAGAGGATTTTAAAATACAAAAAGCATTAATGTTTTTTTAAAAAAGATTAATTTAGGGGCGCCTGGGTGGCTCAGTGGTTTAAGCCGCTGCCTTCGGCTCAGGTCATGATCTCAGGGTCCTGGGATCGAGTCCCACGTCCGGCTCTCTGCTCTGAAGGGAGCCTGCTTCCCTCTCGCTCTCTCTGCCTGCCTCTCTGCCTACTTGTGATCTCTCTCTGTCAAATAAATAAATAAAATCTTTAAAAAAAAAGATTATTTATTTGAGATAGTGCAAGTGGGGTTCGGGCTATAAGGGGAGAGAGAGAGAATCTTAAGCAGACTCCCCACTGAACATGGAGCTCTATGCATTATAAATCTTACAAACCTGAGTTCATGGCCTTGAGATCATTTCCTGAGATGAAATCAAGAGTTAGATGCTCAATCAACTGAGCCACCCAGGCACCCCTAGCTATAATGTTTTGACAGAGCTACTCAGTCAGTCTCTGTGTTTGTAGTTTTGAATCATTTGGAAAATAATGCAAGTTCTGATATGGTAATCTAGACATGTAAGTTCTATTAAGTTAAATCAGTTACACTTTTGTGTTTAGGCTTCAAATGCATTATAACAGGGCATATTTTTTCAACTGAGTAGGAGTTTATGATATCATGGTGGATTAATAAAAATCTATAAATTTAATTAAAATTGTAAATTAAATTAATAAAATTAAATTGATAAAAATTAATAAAATTAAATTATAAAGTATCTGCTGATACCACATAAAGCTAAAAGTGATTTTTTTACAAGTCAGAATTTTTGAAAGATACATACATTTTTCCAATGGGTTCATTCATCTCCTAGTTCTTAGTTTACTGTTTACTTCCTTAACAAAGCTAATGAAATGTTTTCATAACTGTATCTGTTCAAGAACTATTTGTTTGAACAAATTTGGTCAAAGGTACACAAGGAGAATAATTCACAAACAGTATAATACCGTTTTGCTGAAAGCGTCATTCAAGACATTTGATTTGAACTTTCTAACTGCCTTCAAAAAAAGGATAGAAATAATCCGACTAGATATTTACTGAGAGACAGTTCAGAGGATCTGTGTTTGATTTTTATTGACAACCTCAGGAAAATTATTAGTCTGAACTAAAGAAGTAAATAGATGATGCCTAGAAAACCTGTTCTTCTCCAGAACCACAAAAACTGAGAAAGAAACCAGCATAAAAAAAAGAAATGAAATCTTGCCATTTGCGACGATGTGGATGGAACTAGAGGGTATCATGCTTAGGGAAATAAGTCAATTGGAGAAAGACAACTATCATATGATCTCCCTGATATGAGGATATGGAGAAGCAACATGGGGGGTTAGGGGGATAGGAGAAGAATAAATGAAACAAGATGGGATTGGGAGGGAGACAAACCATAAATGACTCTTAATCTCACAAAACAAACTGGGGGTTGCTGGGGGGAGGTGGGATTGGGAGAGGGGGAGGAGGTTATGGACATTGGGTAGGGTATGTGCTATGGTGAGTGCTGTGAAGTGTGTAAACCTGGCGATTCACAGACCTGTACCCCTGGGGATAAAAATACATTATATGTTTATAAAAAAAAAAAATTGGAAGGGGAGGCGAACCATAAGAGACTATGGACTCTGAAAAACAACCTGAGAATTTTGGAGGGTCAGGGGTGGGAGGTTGGGGGAACAGGTGGTGAGTAATAGGGAGGGCACGTTTTGCATGGAGCACTGGGTGTTGTGCAAAAACAATGAATACTGTTACGCTGAAAAATAAATAAATTTAAAAAAAAAAAAAGCAATCTAAACGCCAAAGGAATCTCTCCCTAGGATTCCCATCCAAAATCCTGCATGAGAAATTATGGTTATTTTTATTGCCAGGTTAGTTTAAGTGACAATGTTTAGTTTGGCCCAATTTGTGAGTTAATGGGTGATCTAATATACTGGAGAACACAATATGAACTTCCTAACTACTCCAGCCTCTTAAGTCATTTCATAGAATATATTTACTATAAACTGAAAAAAAAAAAATGGGGATTTTTTTTTCCAAATTAATAAAATCCCATATACTCAACTAAGGTAATATATATAAATATTGCTTCCTAATAAAATTCTGTATTTCAGCATTTACATTACAGACATTATTCTACAGAAAAAGCATCCAGAAAATTTAGGCAATTATCTGAAAAATGTAGGTCAATTACTGATCAAAGTTTTACCACAGTAAAGAGAGAACACAGTAAAGAGAACACAGGCAATCATACTGACTTCTTAAATAAACCACACACTTTCTTATAATTTGTAATACTGGTCCCAAGAAAAGAGAATGATGCAATGCTGAAGGAAAATGAAGGACTGGCATTGGTTTGTAATCTCCCAGGGCCATCTAAGCCTTTATTAAGAATCATCATAACTCCCTTTCCACCTTTCTCCAAAATCTGGGTATTGCTTCTCACCAGATTTAAATGCCCTCAATATATACATATTTTAAAAATATTAACTACAACTAAGCCAAGAAAGACTGTAATTTTTAAGTTTAATGTTAAATCTAGGATAGCCGTTCTTTCAGGAAGTATGGTAAAGTGAAATGGATTTCTTCAGTATGGCAACTGTTATCACATTTTGATGAAGAGATAAGTGATGTTAAGAGAAGACAAATGATAGCTTGGTCAGGACAACATTCTGAACTACCCTGTGATTCTTAAGGAGCCAAAGCTCTTTGAACATGGCTACTCAAATCTCTGTCCATGGTTTGTTATTCATAATAGGCATATTGATTTGACTAATATTTCACAAAAATAACACGTGAAATTTTAATGTCTATTTAGAAAATACAGCCACTGTCTAGTGTTGTTGGGGAAAAGCTCCATATAAACTATACAGACCAGGAGCACATGGGTAGCTCCATTGGTTGCATGTCAGACTCTGTTTCAGCTCAGGTTATGATCGCAGGGTCAAGGGATCAAAGCCCTCATTGGGCTTCCCACTGGTGAGAAGTCTGCTTGAGATTCCCTCTCTTCACTTCCTCTGCCCCTCTCCCTGCTCATACTTTCTCTGTCTCTAAAATAAATAAAATCTTTAAAAAACAAACAAACAAAAAACTAAACAAGCTGGATAAGCTAAATAAGCCACTTTTCCCTTAGGAAAAAAATGATTAAAGGAAATTTTTACTATCCTTCTGAAGCATACACATTTACTCAAGAAATAGAAACATAGGTGTTGCATTGAAGACATTCTTTACTAGTCTATTCTTACACATTTCACCTTCAAAAAATAAATCTCATTTATCCACTAACTTCTGTAAAATATCAAAATACCTACTCAAAGTATCAAGAGAATATTTGTTGCCAGAATGGAAGTTCTAAATGATTTGCAAACATACTAAGTGGAAATTTCCACATGGCTGACGTGACTCTACACCAGGAGTGAATTTACAGAGTTTTTAGAGCTGTGCTCTCCACTGTGGTAATCCCTAGACCTTATTTTCCCTTCAAACATGAACAGAGATAATTTTCATGACATACTCTTTTTTTTTCCTAGGAAAAACTACAACATCTGAAGTAGCATAACAACTAGTAAGAAGGTAATTCTGTGAGTCAAAGAACTTGACCTAAGACATCCTGAATATATATTTTAGAGTGTCAAAATGGTTCAGTCAGAAAAGCATTTGACTCTTGACTTGGGGTCTTGAGTAAGGCCCACATTGGACATAGAGATTACTAAAAAAATAAATAAATAAATTGGAGTGTCGAACTGTGAATTAATAACTTATTTCCTAGTCCATTTGGTTGACATTCTATAAAAATTTGCATTTGGGACAAAGGATAATTGCCCTTCATTTTACCATTTTACCCTTTTGTCTGACTTTTTAGACTTCCTGTGGAACTCATAGTAGGCATGGCCTATTGCTTCATTTCCAGGAGCAGCCAAAATTCAAACTGTTCCTGGAAACCACTAGAGTTGGCAGGCAAAAAAAAAAAAAAAAAAAAAAATCACATAGGTCTTATTCTGTTATTCTTTTTGGTCAACAAATCTGCAATCCCTACAAAAAATGCTTGTATGTTTTCTGAGTGACATTCACTTATTTGAGATCAGAATTTTTAAAAATTCATTAGCATACACTGGAATTTTAATTTTTTTTAAGATTTTATTTATTTATTCAACAGAAAGAGAGATCACAAGTAGGCAGAGAGGCAGGCAGAGAGAGAGGGGGAAGCAGCCTCCCTGCTGAGCAGTGAGCCCCATGCAGGACTTAATCCGAGGAGCCTGAGATCATGACCTGAGCTGAAGGCAGAGGCTTAACCCACTGAACCCCCCAGGCCACCATGCATATAGAGAGCATCTGTTATTCATCATTTAGATGTAATTTCCAACATAAAAAACATATAGCCAAATTGAACCAAGGGAATCTTTGTATTTTAAATTGAGTGCTCCTTGTCACTCTCTGTATCATGCATGATTTGAGGTCTTCATGCCCTACTACTTCTTTGAATGAAGAATGAAGCTAAAATAACATTGACTTTTAAAGCTTCATCCTTCAATAGCTGCCATAACTATATATATTAAATGTGAATGGTATTTAAAGGTGAAGGTTATAAAATTGTTTTTGTGAAATTATTACAAAACAAGCAGTAAGAGGAGAAAAACATGTGGCCTTAGTAGGACAAAACAGAATGATCAGAAAAATGAGAGAAAACATGAGAAAGCACTAGGGTTTCATGAATTAAAGGAGGAAAAAGTATTAAAAGAATTTGTACAATGGTATTAAACACAGTACAATTTTTACAATGCATGAAAACACACACAAAACATTTCAAGCTGGCCAGAAAGACATTAAGTGATCCTTTTAGGAAGGCAATTTTCAGAGTTCTGAAGGAGACCAGATTTGAAATGAATGAAGGAGAAAATGGCAAGTATGGGGGAAAAGGGAGTTTCTGGGAAACAAATTTATGAATTTATCAGCTCAAAGGAATGAAAGAAGAGAAGCTGAAGGTAAAAGAGCACTGCCACAAAAGACTTTTCAAAATTACGGACCATCTGAACAGAGACAAAGAGAGATAGAAAGACTAAAAAAGCATTATTAGGGTATAAATTTTAAAGCAACATTTTTGATCATTGGAAAGAGATGTTAAAGGCCCAAGCAGAGATATTAGCATTACAGAAAAGGGGACAACTCTTCCTCTGACACCAGTAGAATAAAAACTTAAAGATAAGAATGGAATTATATTGGCAAATATAAGAGCCAGATATATTTTCATGCCTGTGTCCAGCACTGAAAGTGGTTTTGTTTTAGTACGAATTCCCCCAGTAAAAATCACATTAATTAATGGGAATTAGAATATAATTTATCTCTTCAACATACTTAAAAAGTATTTAATTTAGATTACTTATAAGAAAGTAAAATATCTAAAATAAGTCCATCTTATCTCCATTCCTGGGAGTCCTACAGCATATACATCAAGAAAACATTGTATTTACATTCCAAATACAAATTTATTTTAAAGGTCATGAGCTGAGAACATGGAGCAAAACATAAATAAAAACAATATAACAGCCCTGGGTGTTATATGCAACTGATGAATTATTGAACTCTACATCTGAAACTAATGAGGTACTCTATGCTGGCTAATTGAATTTAAAATAAAAAAAAAAACTTCATAATAAAACACAAAAGTGCTTTGAAACTTGGACTTTATTTCTAATTTTGATACTACTTTTTCACTTCACTTGCCAATAACAATAGAAACAAACAAAAAAGAAAGGCAGAAAAAAAAAGAAACCATAGAAACCTAAAATGTATTCTGTATTTTGGATATAATGATTACATGTAATAAAATCCCTGGACCTCTTCTGAGTCTTTTGAAATCAGTCTTGCTAATAAATGCTTATCTCATTACATGGATAAAAATAAAAGACTATTTTCTTTTAAGGTTTGCTTTTTTTTTTAAGTTCAAAAAGAAGCTCATTATTTTCCCTAATTAAAAAAACAAAAAACAAAAAACACCAGCTGCAGAGATGGATCTCCACAGTGCAAATAAATGGGAAGGGAAAACTAAGAAGTTGGGTTGAACCAAGAGAGATTTCCAAAGAGTTTAATTACATCAATGCACCATTTCTGACTTGTTATTTAGCTAAAAAGAGAGAAAGAAAAAGAGTTCCTGCTCATCTATTGGTTTTCTTTTGTATAATCAAAAACTACACCATATATTTCATGTAAAATGTTAATAGGGAATATTCAAATAAAGTCGAACCTTTTTGCTCACTTAGACTCATTAAAATTTGATGTCTTAACACTAACTTTTAGGATTTAAAATAAAGGAAAAAATTATATTCAAATGATCAATTCTGTGAGGTCATGAATCAATTCAGTGGAAAATATCCTTTGAATCCTTTAAAACCAGATGTATGGGGTAATTGTCAGCATTATGTATGATGTCTCATAACATGTTTTTCTTTTTTTATTAAAATGCAAAAATTAGCTATTCTTAAAGGATTATAGTTAACAAAATATTTTATAGAAGTATGATTTGATTTAATGATTTTTTCATAGGATTTTGTATAAAATTGGTCCCGTTTTATTTTTTAATTTTTTAAAGTTTTTTTTTTCATAATCTGTACACCCAACATGATGCTCAAACTCACAACCCCAGACATCAAGAGTTGCTTGCTCCTCCATCTGATCCAGCCAGGCAACACATAATTAATCTCTAATTTTAAATAAAATCAGTTATCCAGTCATATTAACAAGATTCACATTAAACTATATTTCTAGCAATTTCTCAGCTTCTTAAAAATTGAAATGATATTTATGAAAAAATGTAACTAGAAGGATAGTAACAGCCTAAAGTTTTTGAAAGACTAGCACTAGAATGGACCTTAAAAACCATTTAGTATATTCCAAGTCCTTTATTTTAGGAGCAAGACTCGGGAAGACTAAATAAATTGTCTAAGTTAACATGGTTTGTTAGTCCTTAAAAGAACCAGGGAAAATATATGATATCCAAATCTTCAATACATGTGTTTATATATTAAACCATAAAAATACTCAAGCATAGTATTTAAATAAGTAATATTCTATTAAGAAAAAGTCACTTGATTATATTGTAAAATTTAGAGCAATTCAGTTAAATATTATTGCATAATTTATTGATAAGTAAATATTATTGCATAATTTATTGATAAGTAAACTGAGGTTTAAGTAAAATTGAATCTGCTGTAGCATTTTAATCAATCAAAATTAAACCTAAGTTATATTTCAGCGTTCTCTTTGGCATTTTGAAAATACTTTCAAATGTGAAAAATACAGAGTCAGGTTAATTAATACATTATTAATAGAATCATATCCTTTGGAGAATTTTCTGCATAGAAAACAATATTTTTAAATGTTACTTTTTTCCTTTTTTTTTTTTTGAGATACAGAGAGAGAGATCAAGCAGGTTTGGGGATAGAGGTAAAAGGAGAGGGAAAGAGAGAATCTTAAGCAGGCTCCACTCTGAGTTCAGAGCTCAATGCAAGGCTCAATCTCATGATCCTGAGATCATGAGCTAAGCCAAAATCAAGAGTCAGACGCTCAACTAAGCCATTCAGGCACCCCTATCTTTAAATTTTAAAATGCAATTGGTGTTTCCATGTTTTCATTCCCTTAAGATGGCTAAACGATATGCTTACCAAAGTATACCATTAGTTATGTCTTATATACTAGGTGTATATGTGTAATGTGAATATAATGTGTATATAATGAGAATTGATAATGGAAGAGGAACAGCAAGTAACCCCCTATAATCAGATATTTTATTTTAATGGGGTTACTCAATTGACCTTTTTAAGGTCTATTTGAACAGAGAATATCTTGGGTATCATCAATGTATTTGACAAAATATCTCATTTTTGCTGAATACAGAGAGAGGTTATTAGAATTAGGAGAGCTTATGATTAAATATCAATCACACTAAAAAATTATTGGTTATTATTTATTAACATGCAAATACTGAGCCAAAGGGAAGCATTTTTATACCACTGAGTCCATACATAGTCCCACTCAGTTCAGTGTTTCAATTTGGAGGAAAACATAAATAACACGTTTCAAAGTTACAGATATTTTTACGATAAATGACAGAATCAATATTTCAACTTTATAGGCTTGAGAAAATAACCCTAAAACCAAGGTGAAGTTTAACAGGGATGAGTGCAAAATCTGGTATAGGATTTAATCAACTGTATATTCACGGAATGGAAGATATGAGGCTTACTGTAATTCATCTTAAAATCATCTGGGTTTTCAGTCAACAATTTTAGGGAAATCTTTTAATATGATGCAATTGCCATAAACAGTAACAAACTTGAAGGTTTTATAGGGAATTATCAAGTTTAGATAATAGTTGTAATTTCAAATACGTTGAGAGCCAAAAAAGGAAATGTAAGTGAGTGAAACAGATAAGGATGGGGTAACAGAATGCTGCAGCTATAGTAACTGGAGAGTACATTCCTAGTAAAAGCATTTTTTTACCTTTTCTTTTTCTTTAATGTAAATACACTGTGGTCTGAAGAACACAACTGTTCAGGTTGAAACAGGTCTAATATCTCAACTTTCATATTCTGGCTAAGATCTTCTAAAGTTAGACCAAGTCACACCCTGTATCTAGATACCACACATTGATATACTGAGAGGTGGAGGGAAGATGGCAGAGGAGTAGGGGACCCTCATTTCATCTGGTCCCTTGAATTCAGTTAGATATTTGCCAAATCATACTAAACACTTGTAAATTCAACCTGAGATCCAAAAAAAGAATTCCTGCAATTCTACAAATAGAAAATCAACCACTTTTTGCAAGATAAGAGGTGCATGGAAGCGAATTTAAGGGATATATTGGAAGATAAACTGTGTGGGGAAGGGAGCCTCCAGAAGCTGGTTACTGGAAAGTGATGTAGCAGTGAAACACAAAATTGAAACTTTAAGGAGTCTGCTCCTGTGAGGGATATCCCTGCCTGAAAGATGCTCAGGTGGTAAGGAGAGGCAGAATCCTAGATGGGACAGTGTGGCTTCAGGATCCCTGGGTCACAGAAAGAGCAGGGGTGCCTGAGTGTGGCAGAGTTTCCAAACATCAGAACAGGGAAGCTAGCTGCTAGCAGCAAGACTAGTAGTGGGCTCTCAGCTTGGTTTTTCATAAACCACAAACTGCTTCATGGTTGGTCAGTTGCTCTCCAAGCAGAGGTCCAAGAGCAGCAAAACCTCTGTGATACTCCCTCTCACTCCCCCGGAGGAGTGGCATGGTACATGAAGAACCTAGCAACCACTCCCAGAGCAGCTGCCCAGAAAGGAACAAAATTGGTGTGAAACTCTGCTCCTTCCCCTGGTGGGATTGGTGCAGGTGTGCACCATAGGAGTCTGTGGAGTTTGGCAATCTAGAAGAAATGGATGCATTCCTGGAAACTTTATAAACCACCAAAGCTGAACCAGGAAAAAAAGAGAATACTTGAACAGACTGACAACCAGTGAGGAAACTGAAGCACTGTTCAAAAACATCCCAACAAACAAGAATCCAGCACTGGATGGCTTCCCAGGGGAATACTACCAAACATTTAAAGAAGAATTAAGACCTATTCTTCAAAGCTGTTTCAAAAAAGAGAAAAAGAAAGAAAACTTCTAAACTGATTCTATGAGGACAGCATTACCTTGATTCCAAAACCAGGCAAAGACCCCATCAAAAAGCAGAATTACCGACCAATATTCCTGATGAACATGGATGCAAAAATTCTCACCAAAATACAATCTAATAGGACCCAACAGTACATTAAAAGGATTATTCACCACTACCAAGTGGGATTTATTCTTGGGCTGCAAGAGTGGTTCAACATTTGCAAATCAATTAACATAATACATCACATTAATAAAAGAAAGGACAAGAACCATATGATCCTCTCCATTGATGCAAAAAAGAAATTTGACAAAATGCAGCATCCTCCTTGATTAAAATTCTCCATAGTGTAGGGATAGAGGGAACATAATCTCAATATCATAAAAGCCATCTATGAAAAGTCCACAGTGAATATCATTCTCAATGGGGGGAAACTGAGAGCTATTCCCCTAAGGTCAGGAACACAACAGGGATGCCCACTCTCACCACTTTTGTTCCACATAGTACTAGAAGTCCTAGCCTCGGCAATCAGACAACAAAAAGAAATAAAATAAAAGAAATAAAAGGCATTCAAATTGGCAAAGTATAGCCTAAAGAAGAAGTCAAACTCTTACTCTTCTCATATGACATGATACTTTATTTGGAAAACTCAAAAGACTCCACTCCAAAATTGCTAGAACTCATACAGAAATTCAGCAAAGTGGCAGGATATGAAATGAATGCACAAAAATAAGTTTCATTTCTATTCACTAACAATGAAACAGAAGAAAGAGAAATTAAGGAGTCAATCCCATTTACATTTGCACCAAAACCCATAAGATACCTTGAAATAAACCTAACTGAGTAAATATTTGGATCTTTACTCTAAAAACTACAGAATACTTATGAAAAGAATGAGGAAGACACCAAAAAAAAAGGAAAAACATTATATGCTCATGGAATGGAAGAATAAATATTATTAAAATGTCCATGCTACTCAGAGAAATCTATACCTCAAATGCAATCACTATCAAAATACCATCAACATTTTTCACAGAGTTGGAACAAATAATCTTCAAATTTGTATGGAACCAGAAAAGATACCAAATAGCCTGAGGAATTTTGAAAAAGAAAACTAAAGGTGATGGCATGCCAGTGCCGAACTTCAAGTTATATTGCGAAGCGTAATCATCAAGACAATAAGGAGAGCATGTTCTGTGATGAGCACTGAATGTTATTTGCAACTGATGAATTACTAAACTCTACATCCAAAACTAATGATATTTTATATCACTGAATATCAATGAATTCAATTGGTTAATTGAATTTAAATAAAAAACCAAACCAAGCCAAAACATAAAAAGACATTATGGTACTGGACAAAAACAGTCACATAAATCAATGGAACAGAATAGAGAGCCCAGAAATGGGCCTTCAACTTATGGTCAACTAATTTTTTACAAAGAAGGAAAGAATACCCAATGGAAAAAGGACAGTCTCTTCAATAAATGGTGTTGGGAAAACTGGACAGCGACATGTAGAAGAATGAAACTGGACCAATTTCTTACACCATATGTAAAGAGAAACTCAAAATAGATAAAACACCTAAATGTGAGACAGGAATCCATCAAAATCCTAGATGAGAACACAGGCTGCAACTTCTTCAACCTTGGTCTCAGCAACTTCATGGTAGACGTGTCTCCAAAAGCAAGGGAAACAAAGTAAAAATGAACTATTGGGCCTTCATCAACATAAATAGCTTCTGCACAACACAGGAAACAGCAAATAAAATTAATAGGCAGCCTATGGAATGGGAGAAGATATTTGCAAATGACATATCAGAGAAAGGGCTAGTATGCAAGAATTATAAAGAATGTAGGAAATTCAACACCCAACAAACAAATAATCCAGAAAAGAAAGGGGCATAATACATGAACAGACATTTCTTCAAAGACATACAAATGGCCAATAGAAACATGGAAAAAATGCTCCACATCACTTAGCATCAGGGAAATACAATCAAAACCACAATGAGATACCACCTCACTCCAGTCAGAATGGTTAAAATTAACAAGCCAGGAAACAACAAATATTGGTTAGGATATGGAAAAAGGGGAACCTTCTTACACTGCTGGTGGGAATGCAAGCTGGTGTAGCCACTCTGGAAAACAGTATGGAGGTTCAAGTTAAAAACAGAACTACCCTATAACCCAGCAATTGCACTACTAGGTATTACCCCAATGATACAAATGTATTGATGAGAAGGGGCATGTGCCCCTCAGTGTTTATAGCAACAATGTCCACAATAGCCAAATTGTTTAATGAGCTGAGATGTCCATCAACAGATGAGTGAATAAAGATTTGGTATACACACACAAGCACACACACACACATACATAAAATGGAATATTACTCAGCCATCAGAAATGATGAATACTTATCATTATCATTTACATTAATGTGGCTGGAACTGGAGGGTATTATGCTGAGTGAAAGAAATACAGCAGAGGAAGACAATTATCACATTATTTTACTCACATGTGGAATATAAGAAACGGTGCAGAGGATCATAGGGAATAGGGGGGAAAACGGAATGGGAAGTCATCAGAGAGGGAGAAAGACCCATGAGAGACACTTAACTATAGGAAACAAACAGAGTTGTTGGAGGGGAGGTCAGTGGGGGATGGGGTAATCGGGTGATGGGTATTAAGGCGGGCAAGTGATGTGATGGGTATTGGGTGTTATACACAACTGATGAATAACTCTCCATCTGAAACTAATGATGTACTGTATGTTGGCTAATTGAATTTAAATAAATAAAAGAATAATACTGAAAAAGCTACATTTAAAAGATATAGAGACCAGAATAAAGGCCTTGAAAATATAATTTAATAAAGAATGGTGGAGGGAATTAAGAATTCTTAGGTTAGATAATGAGAAAAATTTATGAAAGAGATGATAGTTACATATTTGATTTATGTGTCATATGAAAAAGAAGCAATTACTAAAGTCAGAATAGGACCAATGAATGAAAATACTTGGGAAGCCAGTTTTGGTTTTAAGAACTTTCTAAAAGCTATAAAAATAAACATCAACAAAATGAAATTTAATGTTAAGGAAAGTGACAAGTTAACATTTGTAAGATATATTCACTAACAGTTTGCATGATTAATTCTTCATAAGTGTCACAATATTTCAAACATGAACAGAATTTGAAAGGTAATTTATAACCCAAGCTCTGTGTTTAAAGATGAAAATGCTGATGCCATCAGAGATCACCATGTAGTAGAAGGAACTTTATCTGTTATGTGAGTGCTTCTAAAACACTTTAATTGAGCTTCTTTATCCAAACTCAACATGGCAACTATAGAAATAGGGAATTTTAAGTATAACCTTTTTTAAGTAATTAAAAGGTGTATGCAATTATGGACAAAATTGTTTTTGGTTGGTTAACTATTCTAATTTAAAAACTGTGAGATTCTTTTTTGTTACGAATGAACAAATTTTCAGGGGAGTACAGTTGTTTCCAGAAACACTATAATATCGTGTGCACTGTATTCTTTAACAACATACTATTACTTCAGCAAATAAGAAAATATTACTACATGTCCCACTGTCAGGATTCATATTGGTGTTTTTGTACTCTGAAGTTACACAAAGAAAGTAAGGAAGTCCCAATGCAAGGGCTAAATTTCTTTTATTAATTTTATTTAAGAAAATTTGATTTTACAAAAGAAATGATGGTTGCTTAAGTGTGAACCATTCCTTACTCCTCTCCTCCCCCCTCCAATGTGTATATAGTGTCATATTTTATATCCTTTTATATTATGAACCACCTGGCTAATTTTACAGAAATACTTATTTTTACTGTTTTTGTGGTTTTATTTTTCATACTCTCAATAATTAAAAAATGGGCAGAAGACATGTACAGACATTTCTCCAAAGAAGATATACCCATGGCTAACAGACATATGAAGAGATGCTCAACATCAATCATCATCAGGAAAATGCAAATCAAAGATATCACCTCACACCTGTCAGAATGGCCAAAATCAACAACACAAGAAACAGCAGATGTTGGCAAGGATGCAGAGAAACGAGAACCTTCTTGCACTGTTGGTGGGAATGCAAACTGGTGTAGTCACTCTGGAAAACTATATGGAGGTTCCTCAAAAAATTAAAAATATAACTACACTATGATCCAGTAATCACACTACTGAGTATTTATCTCCGAAATACAGAAACACTAATTCAAAGGGATACATGCATTCCTATGTTTATTACAGCATTGATATATCACATCTTCTTTATTCATTCATCTATCAATGGACACTTGGGCTGCTTCCATATCTTGGCTATTATTATATATATATATATATATATATATATATATTTATAAAATTTGGCCACAAAAAAGAAGGAAATCTTGCCATTTACAAGACACAGATGGGGCTAGAGAGTGTAATGTTACGCGAAATAAGTCAGTCAGAGAAAGACAAATACCATATGATTTCATTCATATGCAGAATTTAAGAAACAAAGCAAATGAGCAGAGGAAAAAGAGAGAGAACCCAAGAAACAGACTCTTAACTATAAAAAACATGTTGATGGTTACCAGAGGGGAGGTGGGTGGGGGGATGGATGAAAAGGAGATGGGGATTAAAGAATACATTTATCATGATGAGCACTGAGTAATGTATAGATTTACAAAATCACTATATCATACACCTGAAACTAATATAAAACTAATATAACTAATATAAACTAATATAACATTGTACATTAACTACACTGGAATTAAAATGTAAAATTTCCTGACTTGAAATTTCATTTTTAAATAAGCAAACAAAAAACATTGGTAGTCAGGGGAAGTAAAACAAGAAAATGGTAACAAAGGAGAAAGGGTGGCAAAAACTACAGAGTGTCCATGAAAGTATCATTAACATATAGACATGTTGGGCCCTTTGGCTTATAAGTATGAATCCCTTTAGTAAATCAAATACTACAGTATTTTCTACATTTCTTACCCTCCACTATCATGTTACTGACCCAATACAGGAAGTTTATTGTATCTTGCAATAAACATTTTAAAGACAGTGATAGAAATCTTTTCAGATAAAAAGTTCAAAGTCATTTCATCATTAAAATATTGCCTTCCACATAAAAGGATTTAGCATAAGGCCCCCTTATTTCACCATGTCAAGAATAAAGGACTAGCAAGAAGGAGCAAAAAAACACAGGACAATGACTACATATAAGTAAATTTATATATATGTGAATATACTAGCTATCTTAATATGTACTTTATTATATATATTAAGTATATACTATATTAACCACATTAAAATTTCTGTGCACTTATGTGTATGTCTACCTCATGATTGATATATTTAATATTGACAAAGTATAAATATTCAAGCTGCCTGTAATTTTGTTTTATTTTAATACTGATCTGCAATTTTTTTGAATTCTAGCCACTATTTTTAAGTCACTATTATGTAACATCAACCATAAAATTTGAGAGAGGTCTTATAAATTTAGTTTTTTTAATACTATAAAACACCTTCTAATAAGATAAGTTCTTTCTTATTTTTTGTTTGTTTTTCTGTGTGTTATTTGGGGCAGGTTTATTTTATTGTGGTAAAAATAATACGTGACATGAAATCTATTTTTAACAAATTTGTGAAGGCACAGTATATTAACTATATGCATATTATTGTACAGAAGGTTTTTAGAACTTTTTCATTTTGCATGACTGAAACTATACCTACTGAACAACAGCTTTCAATTGTCCCCCTCCCTCCAACCACCATAACATTTCTACTTTCTGCTTCAGTGGGTTTGACTGCTTCAGTTACCTAACATAAGTGGAATCATATGGACTTATCCTTCTGTAACCAGCATATTTCAGTTAGCATAACATCCTCAGCATTCATCAACATCACAGCATGACAGGATTTCCTTCTTTTTTTAAAGACTGAATACTATTCCACTGAGGAATATACTATACTTTCCTTATCCAAATATCCATCAATGGACACTTAGGTTATTTCCACTTCTTGGCTATTATGAATAATGCTGCAATAAACATGGTAGTGAAAATATCTTTGGGATTCCAATTTCAGTTCATTTAAATGCCCTAAAGTGGGATTGCTAGATCATGTGGAAGTTCTATTTTAAACTTTTTCAGAAAAGTGCCTATTTTTTCCAATAGGGGATGCCTCATTTTGCATTCCCACCCAAACAAGGGTTTCAATTTCTGCACATTTTTATTTTTAGTTACTTTTTTTTCCTAATGGCCCTGCTAACTGGTGTGAGGCAATACCTCATTGTGGTTTTGATTTGTATTTCCCTGATGGTTAGTGGCATTGAGTATCTTTTCATATACCATTGACCATTTGAGGTCTTTTTTGGAGAAATGTCAATCTCCTTTGCTAGTTTTTTTTTTTTCCTTTGCTAGTTCTTAAATAAGATTAGTAGGTTTTTCCTATTGAGTGTAAAAGTTCCTTATATATTTCAGATATTAACCTTTTATCTGATACATGGTTTGCAGTATTTTCTCCAATTCCATAGATGACTTTTCATATTACTGATTGTTTCTTTTGCAGTATAAAAGCTTTTTAATTTGATGTAGACAAGTCCACTTGTCTACATTTCATTGTTGCCTGTGCTTTTTGTGTCATAGCCAACAAATCTTTGCCAAGACCAAAGTCATGAAGCTTATCTGGTATATTTTCTTATAAAAGCAGTTTAGTTTCAGATCTTACTTTTCAATCTTTAATCAACTTTGAGTTGACTTTTGTGTATGGTATGAGTCCTATTTCATTTGTTTGCATGTGGGTATCCAGTTATTCCAACATCATTTCCTGAGGGGATTGTCCTTTCCCCACTATGCAGTCTTGGATCCTGTCAAAGATCACTTAACCATATATGCATGGATTTACTTCTGGGTTCTCTATTCTGTTCCCTTCGTCCATAAATCCATCTTTAGGCCAGTACCAAAACTTTCTAATAGGTTTTGAAGTCAGGGAGTGTAAGGCTTGCTTCCATTTTTCCAGATTGTTTTACTTATTTCTTAATCTTTATGATTCCATATGAATTTCAGGATTTTTTTTACATTCCTGAAGAAAAAAAAAAAACAATATTGGGATTTTGGTAGGGATTCCAGTGAATCTGTAGATCATGGGGTAGTATAGACATTTTAATATTAAATCTTTCAACTCATAAAAAAAGGCATTCTTCCCATTTATTTGTGTCTTTAACTTCTTTCAGCAATCTTTTGGAGTTTACAGTGAACACTTCTTTTGCCTCCTTTGCTTAGTTTACACTTAAGAATTTTATTCTTTTTGATGCTATTGTAAATTAGATTTTTTCTTAATTCTCTTTTAGGATTGTTCATTGTTAGTGTATAGAAATGCAACTGGTTTTTGAATATTTTGCATCCTGCAACTTTACTAAATTTATGGGGTGTTACAATTTTTCTTGGGGGGGTTGGTGTTGGGGTTAGTGGGATCCTTTGAGTTTCCTACATATTAGAACATGTAACATCTGAACAAAGAAAAATTTACTTCTTTGCCAATTTGGTTGTCTTTTCTTTTTCTTGCCTAATTAGTATTGCTAGGATTTTTTTACTATGCCAAATAAAAGTGAAAATAAGTTGGCATCCCTGTCTTGTTCCTAATTTAGAAGGAAGGCTTTCTGTTTCATCATTATGATGTCAGCTATGGGCTTCAAATGTGGACTTTATTATGTTGAGGTAATTTAATTCTCTTCCTAGTTTATTATTTTTATCAATGAAGGATGCTCAATTTTGTAAAGTGCTTTTTCTGGATCTATTTTGATGATCATAAGATTTTTATTCTTCATTCTATAATTGTGGTATATCACATTGATTAATTTTCATAGATTGAAATATCCTTATATTTCAGAGATAACTCCTCCTTGGTCATGGTTATTTATGATCTTTTAATGTGCTGTTGAGTTTGGCTTAATGGTATTTAGCTGAAAATTTTTGTATCTCTATTTCCCAGGGCTATTGATCTCTAGTTTTCTTTTCTTAACAATGTCTTTTTCTGGCTTGGTATCAGGATAATGTTGACCTTATAAAATGAGTTCAGAACTGTTCCCTCCTCTTCTATTTTTTGTAAGAATTTGAAAATGAGTATCATTAATTCTTCTTTAAATATTTGGTAGAATTCTCCAGTGAGCTCATAATCTCTTGCTCCTTTTGGTATTCTACTCTCTATCTTTTGGTTGGAGAGTTTAATCCATTTACATTTAAAGTTGCTAATAGGTTAATCCTATCATTTTGTGAATTGTTCTCTGTCTATCTTGTAGATATTTTTATTCATCTTTGCCTCTTTTGCTGCCTTTTTTTGTATTTCATTGGTTTTTCTTTTTTGTAGTGATGTGCTGATTACTTTCCTATTTCTTCATGTAACTTCTATAGGTTGTTTCTTTGTGGTTACCATGGAAATTGCATAAAACGTGACCATAAAAAAATGATTTTAATCTTAAGAATTTCACTTCAGTTGTATTCAAAATCTACTCTTTTACTTCCCCCTCAATAATTTATATTATTGATGTCAAATTAATCTTTTCATATTGTGTATCAGTTAACATGCTCCATATAGTTAAATTTCATACTTTTATATTTTAACCTCTATACCAGAATTTAAAAAGACTTAGGCAACACTGTTATTGTACTATGATATTCTGGGTTAGTCTTTACATGTACCTTTTCCAATGAGCTGTGTACTTTCATAGGCTTTTGTATTGATGTCTATCATCCTTTCATTTCAACTGAAAGGATTTGCTTTAACATTTCTTGTAAGGCTGTTTCAGTGTTGATGACCTCTCTCAACTTTTGTTTATCTGAGAAAGTCTTTATCTTTCATTTCTGAAGGACAGTTTTGTCAGATACAGTGTTCCTGATTTGTAGTTTTCTTTATTTTCCTTGCTCTTTGAAATATCCTCTCTCTCCTTCTGATCTACTAGGTTTCTGCTGATAAACCTGCTAATAGTCTTATGGACACCCACATGAACCTGACAAGCCACATTTGTCCTGCTGTTTTTAAAAATCCTTTTCTTTACTGAATTCCTGTACAAGTTCTAGCAGTTTTGGAGTGGAGTCTTTTGGGTTTTCCACATATAGTATCATATCATCTGCGAAGAGTGATAGATTGACTTCTTCTTTACCAATTTGGATGCCTTTAATTTCTTTTTGTTGTCTGATTGCTGAGGCTAGGACTTCTAGTACTATGTTGAATAGCAGTGGTGATAATGGACATCCCTACCGTGTTCCTGACCTTAACGGAAAAGCTTTCAGTTTTTCTCCATTGAGAATGATATTTGCGGTGGGTTTTTCATAGATGGCTTTGATAATATTGAGGTATGTGCCCTCTATCCCCACACTTTGAAGAGTTTTGATCAGGAAGGGATGCTGTACTTTGTCAAATGCTTTTTCAGCATCTATTGAGAGTATCATATGGTTCTTGTTCTTTCTTTTATTAAGATACCTAGGAATAAACCTAACCAAAAAGACTAAGAATCTATACACAGAAAATTATAAAGTACTCATGAAAGAAATTGAGGAAGACACAAAAAAATGGAAAAATGTTCCATGCTCCTGGATTGGAAGAATAAATATTGTGAAAATGTCTATGCTACCTAAAGCAATCTACACATTTAATGCAATCCCTATCAAAATACCATCCATTTTTTTCAAAGAAATGGAACAAATAATCCTAAAATTTATATGGAACCAGAAAAGACCTCGAATAGCCAAAGGAATATTGAAGAACAAAGCCAAAGTTGGTGGCATCACAATTCCGGACTTCAAGCTCTATTACAAAGCTGTCATCATCAAGACAGCATGGTACTGGCACAAAAACAGACACATAGATCAGTGGAACAGAATAGAGAGCCCAGAAATCGACCCTCAACTCTATGGTCAACTAATCTTCGACAAAGCAGGAAAGAATGTCCAGTGGAAAAAAGACAGCCTCTTCAATAAATGGTGCTGGGAAAATTGGACAGCCACATGCAGAAAAATGAAATTGGACCACTTCCTTACACCACACACGAAAATAGACTCCAAATGGATGAAGGACCTCAATGTGAGAAAGGAATCCATCAAAATCCTTGAGGAGAATGCAGGCAGCAACCTCTTCGACCTCAGCCGTAGCAACATCTTCCTAGGAACAACGGCAAAGGCAAGGGAAGCAAGGGCAAAAATGAACTATTGGGATTTCATCAAGATCAAAAGCTTTTGCACAGCAAAGGAAACAGTTAACAAAACCAAAAGACAACTGACAGAATGGGAGAAGATATTTGCAAATGACATATCAGATAAAGGTCTAGTATCCAAAATCTATAAGGAACTTAGCAAACTCAACACCCAAAGAACAAACAATCCAATCAAGAAATGGGCAGAGGACATGAACAGACATTTCTGCAAAGAAGACATCCAGATGGCCAACAGACACATGAAAAAGTGCTCCACATCACTCGGCATCAGGGAAATACAAATCAAAACCACAATGAGATATCACCTCACACCAGTCAGAATGGCTAAAATTAACAAGTCAGGAAATGACAGATGCTGGAGAGGATGTGGAGAAAGGGGAACCCTCCTCCACTGTTGGTGGGAATGCAAGCTGGTGCAACCACTCTGGAAAACAGCATGGAGGTTCCTCAAAATGTTGAAAATAGAACTACCCTATGACCCAGCAATTGCACTACTGGGTATTTACCCTAAAGATACAAATGTAGTGATCCGCAGGGGCACGTGCACCCGAATGTTTATAGCAGCAATGTCTACAATAGCCAAACTATGGAACGAACCTAGATGTCCATCAACAGATGAATGGATAAAGAAGAGGTGGTATATATACACAATGGAATACTATGCAGCCATCAAAAGAAATGAAATCTTGCCATTTGCGACGACGTGGATGGAACTAGAGCGTATCATGCTTAGTGAAATAAGTCAATCGGAGAAAGACAACTATCATATGATCTCCCTGATATGAGGACATGGAGAAGCAACATGGGGGGGTAGGGGGATAGGAGAAGAGTAAATGAAACAAGATGGGATTGGGAGGGAGACAAACCATAAATGACTCTTAATCTCACAAAACAAACTGGGGGTTGCTGGGGGGAGGTGGGATTGGGAGAGGGGGAGCGGGCTATGGACATTGGGGAGGGGAGGCGAACCATAAGAGACTATGGACTCTGAAAAACAACCTGAGGGTTTTGAAGGGTCAGGGGTGGGAGGTTGGGCGAACAGGTGGTGGGTAATGGGGAGGGCACGTTTTGCATGGAGCACTGGGTGTTGTGCAAAAAGAATGAATACTGTTACACTGAAAAAATAAATAAAATGAAAAATACCAACCTAAAAAAGAAAAAATCCTTTTCTTTGATATTTGGCAATTAGGTTTTTATGGTTTTTAGTATACACTGTTTTGAGTCCTCCTTCTCAGAATTCCTTGTGTTTCATTAACTTATTTCTTCCCCCAGATTTGGGAAGTTCAGAGCCATAATGGCCTTAAATAAGCTTTCTTCTCCTTTCTCTCTCTTTTCCTTTTGTGACTCTCATAATGTATATGTTAGTCCTTTTGAAAGCCCATTAGACTTTCTTCACTCTTTGCTTCTTTTTTTCTTTTTGCTCCTTTATTTGTATAATTTCAAAAGACTTGTCTTAAATTTGATGATTTTTTTTTTCTCCTGCTTCATCAAGTATGACGTTGAATCCCTATGGTGAATTTTTCAGTTTAGACACTGTATTCTTCATTCCCAAATCGATTTTTTAAAATATTTTTTCTTTGTTGAAATTCTCAGTTTATTCATGTATCATTTTCCTAAGCTCTTTGTGCATTTTTGTGACAGTTACTTGGTATTCTTTATCAGGTAATCCACCTACTTCCTTTTTCTTTTTCTTTACTGTGTGTGTGTGTGTGTGTGTGTGTGTGTGTGTGTGTGTGTGACTTTCTGGAGATTTTTTTTTTTCCTTTGATTGGGCCATATTTCTTTGTGTTTTTTTATGTGCCTTATAACTTTGTTTTGGGATCACCCATAGCCACATTTTGCAGTCTTTACAGATTAGCTTCATGTAGGGAAAGATTTTGACCAATCAGCCTGGTTAAATATTCTGAAGTCTTCTCAAACCTTTTCTGTAGATGTTTATTCTTTGCACTTGTATGTGTAAATTTTCAATTAGAGGGACTTGTATCTTTTTTCAGGAACTCATAATCTCTTGCTTCTTTTGATATCTGTATGAAGTACTGCTGGTTCTCTGGAGCTGGCATAACCACCCAGATTTCTTTCGTTCTTTGCAGCCCCATGCTTGTAGAGTATATTGGTTCCATCAGTACTCCATGTCAGGCAAGACAAAGACCAGTCATGTGGGCACTTCACCAAAAGTCTAGAACACTGGATGCATGTTCCACTCTTCTCTTCCTTCTTCCAAAGGAGTGTCTACCAAGCTGTTTTGGCTTCTGTTTCCTGTACCACAAGTAACATCAGCACAAGAAGCCCAAAAAACAACAGCAAGCCATCCAGTTCTCTTTTGTTCTCAGCAGCCTCAAGGCATCTAGTATCTGCCAGGTTGCATCAGTGCTTAGACAGGAGGACAGAAACCAGTTCCTTGGGCAGTTGCTCTCCCCAGATAAAGCCAAAACATTGCACCCACACTGCAACTTTTTTTTTTTCCATCCCAAAAGGGAACCTGGGAGTTGAAGATTCTTTCCCACTTTTTTCACACTGAGCTGGAGGGGAGGGTCTATGGTGAGTGAATGTGTGCTAGTCCAAACCTTTGCCTTTGTTCTCAGCAGTCTTTAACCTGGTGCCCTTTTTGTCAGTGTCTAGAATCAAGCAACAAAGAAAGCAGTTCCTCTAAAAAGTCAGAACGTGGACATACAGTCCAATCTCTACTTTCTTTCCCACTGGGAGAAGCCAAGAGCAGGCAATTCCTCCCAAGTGTGGTGCACTGTGCCAAGGAAGATTATTTTCCCACAGAGTCTGACATGACTAGTTTCATACTCATTTGGTTTACAGGAGCCCCTTTTCTTATTTCTGGATTTCTCACAAATAAAACTGGTCAATGGTGTGTTGTTTAGTTAGTGTCTCTTGTGGGACAAAGATGGTCTGGAGCTTCCTACTTCACCATCTTACCGACATCACTCCCTTGACCCTTTCTCTGTTTCTTAAAATGAAATCTTAAATATTGTTTTTTGGGACTGTGACAACATTTGATTTTTCCAGTTACTGTTTTATTTCCAAACTGTTTTTTCCCTGTGAAAATAAGCAGCCACCTTTACTAGCAATTTGTTGGTAATCATTCAATTTGATCTAGAGCAATATTATATGCTGGAAACATGAATTGTACATTACTTTAGCATCAAGTTTTCCTTCAAATATCAAAAATCTAAAGAACTCTCAAAATTTTATTAACAGTATTTATATTTAGTTCAGATTTTGATTCCAATATATTTAAATGATTGCACAATTCCAGTTTTCTTCTTTACAAAACTCTTGAGACTGCATTATTTACTATGGAAACTAGTATGAATACCACACTAGGTTCTTTTACTAAACAATGATTCTCTATTTAAGCACAAAAATAAAATGCAGCTAACATGATGCCATCTAAGGTACCTCTACAGGTTTATACTGATACTGATTTTCTCTGAGGCATCTAAACAGGAATTTGGGGAATGTTTTGAGATGAAAGATTAGTTTTGAAATTTCTCCATTGTTTAAACATTTTCTGCTAGAAAAAATGACCTCATAATTTGATGGTGGTGAGAAAGGAGTATTTTCTATTTAATATGGACAACAAAGAAAGCCTCTAAAATCTGATTTGGGTCAAATTATTAATCCAGTGGATAACACGAGCTCTGATTTCCCCTCTGTATCATAAGGGTGGTCTCCAAGTGAAGTGATCAGATGGAGTGCACACTAAATTTGCTGAACATTTCTATGGAAAGAGATGAATGTCCAAAATAACATAGTTACTCTAGAAGAAACTACAACTTTGCACAATAATCATAATTCAGCAAACAGACACATTCTTTTCTTTTTTTTTTCCTTCCATAGCACTTTGAGCACAGAAAATATGGTTCAGTATAGTCTCTCATGTATTTATTTACATTCCTACAAATTTAGGAACTACTGACTACACTGCAAGATCTTTAAATAGGACACTAATTTTTAAAAGAAACATTGGACATTTTGACCTTTTTTACACTGTTAAACCAGCTACATTAGCTGAACTGAAAGAACACAAGCTTTCTCAGCAGCTTAGACTAAATATATTTTTAAAGTCTTTGAGAATTAAAGAATTCTTAAAGTCTTTACTGTTCCCAGACGTTTTGTGTAATAGTGGGAAAAGTTTAAATATCAGAGAAAAAAAAACTGACAACCAGAAAAGAAATGATTTCAACTTGTTATGGGTCATCTTGAGAAGGCTTAAACATGCAAAGCTGTCAGCTATGCAGATGTTAAACAATGATCAGGCTCCCCAAGAAATTTAAGAAGAAACATCTCTAATAATATGACTAACCATGCCAGGAGTGACCTACAACATATCCATAGAGTGATTATTGCTAATTTATTCACATTCAACTCTTATTTAATACTAAGTATTTTAGAAAACATTTAAATATTTAAGCATGAGTGAAAGGTCTATAGAGAATCTAGTTTGATATTAGCAGCTACATATATGTGTGTATACATATATATATACACACACACATACACATAGAGCTATACCCATTTCATTTCCAAAATATTGAAATATATACATATATATATGCATTAATATATAGAAAGTTAGAATCATACATGTATTCATGTATAGAAAGATAGAAGTATGTATATGCATATATATGTATGTACATATATACACAAAAGTATATATGCATATATGTGTATACACACACACACACACACACACACATATATATACATACTTCTACCTACATAGAAATAGGGGATATGTTGGAAACTGCGGTAGACAAGTCATTAGTTAGTTGTAATGAAACAAGTATAGCGAGCCACCACAGATTAGTGAAATCTGTTCTATAAAACATCAATAAAGGAATTATGCTACTTTATTGCTAAACACAAGCAATAAATGAAACAAAACATAACTTTAATGAAATAATAATATATCTCCATAAGAAAGCTGTTATAAAAGCTTAAACTTTTCATTTGTAAACATAGTTTAATCAAAGTTTTTTTTTTAAGATTTTATTTATTTACTTGAGAGGGAGAAAGAGAGAGAGAGCATGGGCAAAAGAAAGGGCAGAAGGAGAAACAGTCTCTCTGCTGAGCAGGGAGTCAGATGTGATGCAGGAAACCTGGGATCAGGACCCGAGTTGAAAACGGAGGCTTAACTGACAGCCATCCAGACACTCCTCAATGCAAGTTTTTATATGTAAATATAAGTAGATGTATTTAAGTTACAGAAGAAGATGAAATAGGTTGTAGCCTTTTAAAAGATAATGTAGGGGTCCCTGGGTGGCTCAGTCAGTTAAGAAACTGACTTAATTTTGGCTGAGTTCATGATCTCAGTGTTGTGAGATTCTGCTCTGGGCATGGAGCCTGCTTAAGATTCTCTCTCCCTCTCCTTCTGCCCCTTCTGGCACCTCTCTCCCCCTCTCTAAATAAATAAATAAACTTAAAAATAGTAATAAAATAAAAATACAATTTAGATTACTGTACTTCTCTGGTAATTGTGATTATTTATGGTACATCATATATATATATATATGAGTCATGTCATATGGTAATAAGCCATATATATTTTTGCATATGAAGATTTATGTATGTATATGAAAGGAAAATTTCAAACTAGTCCTTCCACTCAGGTAAGAAACATCTGCATTAATACTATTTATCTATCATTTATACAATTTATAAGTTCTATAAAAGTCTATAATGCTAGGTAACAACAGTATAGTTTCATGAATTATCAGACTATCTCTTCTGAGAACACAATAATTAACTTTATTAAATGAGAAGAATAGTTTTATTTTGACAATGTTCTAGAATCTTTTTCTTCCAAAGTCAGAATAATTAAAGTAGACCACTTATTCAGACAATATACCCCATCCCTCATCCTTCCAGAGAAAACCAAAGGGAATAAGCAGATTACAGTCTGGGGATTTAGCATAGGCATGAAGAAATACTTCTTATCTGCAAGTAATAATTGTGTTTCAGGGACTGACTGGTCAATGGTAGGTCTATTTATAAAATTATTTTCTATCCCCAAACCTACATTTCTATCAGAACCTAATACATATAGGTCCTTTAAAACCATTTTCTACTCAGACTCATCTAATTCAAGACGTGTCCTCTTTTATTGAGAGAACATATTATCAAAATGTGAAAGTCTAAAAATAGTGGTTTATAATTGAAAACCTAATTCTTTCTTAATTATAGGTATGCTACAGTGGCACTATAATTAGAGATGATCAGTGCTCCAAAATGAGTCAGACTTTATCAGTCACTCTGTACAAGGATTTACATGAGTTTCATAGCAGAAAACCCTGGATAATGAAGATGCAGGGTCTTTTTCTTCATACTTCTTGATGTTACAATATTGCCCTCCATTTATTTTCTCTCTCTAATAGAACAATGTAAATATTTCATTCATATTTGTTTTACCCATTATCTCTGATTATAAGTTAGAAAATTTACAGCTGAAATTGGAATTCTGAAGCTAATGCACACTTACTTACTTTACTATATCAATATTATTATAACCCAGTTTATTACATTATTTAACTGAAATCTGAAAATACTTCAGATTTAAGTTGGGTAACTCATATCATCTTAGGACAAAACAGATAGGTGCCGATAAAGGATGAAATATTCATCTTATATTTTAAATAATGTGCTTTCATCCCAACAAAGATATGCTTTTAGGAAATATTTGTTATGTTCAGACAAAAGACAACAAGTTATTTTTCATTCTTTAGCTAGTTACATATCTTTAAAATTTAGAAAATGACCTGGCTTCTTAAATCAATTTCTCCAATGACCAAATCTAAAGCTCTTGCTGTGTTAAAAACAACAACAACAACAAAAACTGGCTTTATAAACTCTTGGACAGTAGAAAAATTTTAATAATATAAGTAATAAAATCCCTAGTCATAAACAGTATAATAAGAAAAACTCTTCAATGAAGCCAAATTAAGCTGTATTAGAAAACATAAGATAACTGTTAGAACTTTAAATATTAGCAAATGGTAAAAATGGCAAATATTTTTCTTCCACACGTAATTAGCTTTCTTAGGTCTGAAAGTAAGCACAACACAGGGAAGAAAGTATACAATACATGTCTTCAGTCTAACTTCAGCCCGTTCCATCTATATTCCCTTTCCTAACAGACTGGGCACCATGACAATCAATCTGCCAGCTTTCGCTCTGTCCTGAATCCACCTTACCAGAGCCCCAGGCATGCCTAGAGCTAAATGACAGTTGAGAGAGGACGACCCAAGATGGGGGGTGAATGCTAATTTTAGGAATAGCAGCAAGGAGAATTTCCCATGTAACATTTTCCACCAGAAGTTTAGAAATTCACCAGACTACAGCTAATAAGACAAACTATAATATACCTGAGGATTTGAGGGAAAGAATGTTAGTGAAAACCAATATTTTGCTTTTATAATGTCTATGAGTTAGCTTCATGTTATCTAATACATTTTAAATAACACTCTAAAGAGAAATTCTTTTTTTGGAAGGAGAAATTCTTAGCCAATCTCCATATTCTATTGCAGTAAACTTTATGTGAAAAGGTATAAGGCATGATGAATACAGTTGGAAAGTCACAGTATCTCAAAAATATTTTTGGGAGTACAAAACAAAAATAAGATTGTCCTCACTATTATCATCATGGCATTCAATTATCAAACATTAATATGATTAGCAAAATTATTCAAAATTACTCATGATTTAGCAGCACCTTTTTATTGAACCCACCTTTTAGAAACAAACCTTTTGTATACATAATTTCTCAAATTATAACCAGGTGATACATGTCAATGGAAAAATTAACATGACAAACTCCTATCACTCTGGTGATGTGTGCTGTTGATGTAGTGATGTTAGCTTCTCTTTACTGAGAATCAATATTAATAAATAGTGTGGCTCTTAAGTACTTTTGAGGCCACAATCTTCTTTCTCTAGATATGAAGAAGTTAATTACAGTGTTGCATGCACTGAGACCTAACCAAAGTTGATTCACCAAGAGTTCCTTTTGAAGGTATGTGGAAAGGAAGTTTGAAGCCCTGCCTGAGTTTCTACCATTATAATTCTCCAATGCCACACAAGGATATAAACCTATAAACAAGGATATATCCTAAACTGAGCATGTGCACAGCAAAATAAATCCAGAGACCTTTATCAGCAGGTGAAAATAGGATATTGAAAGAACCCTATAGGTTTAGGTAAAAAACCTCAGCACACTTACCAGCTGCCTAAATTTGGCCAAGTCCACAAAATTATCTGAGCTTCAGCTTAATAATGCATGGTATGCAAATAAAAATCATTGTCTTGATTATCAGGCAGATGTATTGTGAGATTCAAAAAGCTAACGGGATAAAGAAGATGTGGTATATACACATCATGGAATACTATTCAGCCATGAGAATGAGATCATGCCATTTGTAACAACACAGATGGACTGAGAGGGAATAATGCCAAGCAGAATAAGGCAGCCAGAGAAAGACAAATACCATATGAATTCACTTAGAGGTGGAATTTCAGAAACAAAACAAACAAGCAAACAAACAAACAAAAAAACCCAGACTCTTAAATACAGAGAACAATCTGGTGGTTGTGGGGGTGGGGCAGAGATGGGTAAAGTAGATAAAGGGGATTGAGTCCACTTAATGTACTGAATAATGTGTAGAATTGTTGAATCATTTTATTGTACACCTGAAACTCATAAAACTGAGTTATGTATAGAATTGTTGAGCACTGAGTAATGTATAGAATTGTTGAATCATTTTGTTGTGCCCCTGAAACTAATATAGTACTGTATGTTAATTATACTTTAATAAATAAATAAGCAAAGAGATAATGCATATGAAACTGCTTGGGAAAGCTATGATAATAAAAGGTATCAGTTTACCTAATTACTCACTATCACTTCTCTGTTACTCTAGGAATTGGCAAATGGCACACCACAAATTATGCTGGCAAGTGTCCGTACATATACATGAACATACTGCATATAGGAATCATGGTCTTCATGAAGTTAGTGTACCAAAACACAAGAGTAACAGCATTCACTTCCTAGAGTCATCTAGTCTTTTCATCTTGTCTACTGGGGAACTTGAGTGTACCGATCATGAAATCTTGGCATCTTGATAATTGCATATATGTTTTTATGACTGTATCAAGGAACATGGCAAAGCTCTGGAAATGTGTATGAACAGTTGTTGAGAGTACCTGGAACCACTGCTGTGCAAACAAGCTAATGATGGTAACTCTCAACATATGTATACTAATCTGTAAGACAACATCTGGAAACAAGATTGTTTTAATCAACATTAAGTAACACTAAGGAAACCATGATATAGCAGGTACCTTATTCATTTACATATTTCATTCACTTCAAGAGGAAGAATATGAATAAAGTATATAGATAAAATAAATGCAAGTCCTACTGGAATACAAGTAATAAAAACTGCTTCAAAATACACTTCTAATTAAGAACCATGCAATATTCTAATTTATTTTAATAGATCCAGTGTTATGATAAAACTAAAACACTGTGCTATATTACGAGTATTTTTATACTTATTACATATATGCTCATAGATGAAAGCTATTTGTTATTAGTAGCAAATCTGTATTATAACATTCATATATAGAACTGCATTAAAGTCAAAGCAGTTGCTGATAGATTGACCACACTCTGTGCTTAAATTGCAGAGCTTAAAGAAAGCATCAAGATCCTGTCCTCCCAGGGCACCTGGATGGCTCGGTCATTAAGCATCTGCCTTTAGCTTGGGTCATGATCCCAGGGTCCTGGGATCGAGCCCCACATTGGGCTCTCTGCTCGGTGGGAAGCCTGCTTCTACCTCTCCCACTCCCCCTGCTTGTGTTCCTTCTCTGGCTGTCTCTCTCTGTCAAATAAATAAAATCTTAAAAAAAAAAAAAAAGATCCTGCCCTCCCTACATGTAGCCAGGTTATTATCTATTATCAGCTGTGGTCTGCCCCTACACACACATACACACACACACACACACACTTGTTCTATTTCACTCAACTGAAGTTAGTTGGAAAAGATACCAGAGGCAATGTAGATAAAACGGTCTTCAAATTAGACTTTACTACTTCAGCTGATGCTAATCTTAATTCTGGAATGGCCTAGATCTCACGCAAGCAAATTCGTATACATTCAAAGATTTTGTTAGATTATCAGAAATTATCATACTTTATATACATTGGCCTAAAACCTAAGTTTATCAGCTGTATTAAACATTTTAATAGAACGACTTCTTATATAGAGAAAATAGTATAATGAAAGAAAATTGTATGGCCATGAGATTATTGGACTTGTCCTATTTATAAATACCATACAGTCACAATTTTTTTTGAAAAATAGAATATATTTAATAGACACGTTATAATTATGATACCCATTTAGAACTTTGTTAGTTTTTTCTTGGAGAGTTTAAAAATTCAGAATTTTCACACATTTATATAATCTATCTAATTAACATAACAGAATTAACATAACTGATTTGAAAGTGAGTTTTCAACTGTAAACAATGTAAAATGTATGACAGCTATGCTTATTTAAAATTTAAAAATTCTGCTTCAAAAATAATAACAATCTAAAATTATTTATATTTTGCTTCAATTTTGTTCCAAAAGGGCAATATTTATAAAACTATAATTCTATTATAATGTTGTGTTTTTCTCCTAAGGAGATAGGCATGACAAAATAGAGATGGAGCTAAGGATAAGGATGGGGAAGGGGGGAGTATAGAGACAAGGTCAAGAACAGAGAGAGAGGGGGAGTTTCTATCACATAGTACCTTCGTAGAGCACAGAAAGGAGGAAGTGAGGACAAAATGGAAAATGGTTAAATTTTAAGATCAAAATCAGAAGTTAACAAAGTAGCATCTCTTACCCTGAAAAACTCTTTGGTGGATCCAGAGTCTAATGTTCCATAAGCAATTTCTGTTTGCTTAGAAAGATCCTCAGCACTTTCGATGGGAGATACCATCCTCTCTACAGTCAGGAAGGCAGCTAAGTTAGCCGTGTAGGAGGAGATTATGATCAGGGTAAAGAACCACCACACACCTCCAACAATGCGCCCAGAGAGGGATCTAATAACAAGTATGAAATGGATTTGTAAAGTGAAATGAATGACCTAGTAAAAAAATCCAAGTTAGCAATATTATGCAAATATTGACTTATATGGGACTATTTAACTTGATACTTTTCAATATATCTGCTAGCTAATAAAACTGGAAATTATTAAGCATTCTGGGTAATTAGTCTAGATTAGCTAGATGTAATGAGCTACCCAGAGGCCAATACTTTAGATTCCTCAGATTCTTTCAAAGTTATAATGCCCAAATTGTCTATGGTATGAAATTTCACAATGAAGCAATTTTAAGAAATGTGCAAATAATCCACCAATGCCCATCCTACTATCCATTCATGACATAAGTAAACACGAACAAGAGAATTTAACATCACTTGTAAAACTCACAATAATGTTGACAAACAAAGTCAAATATTAAAAATAAACGAATGTGCACCATAGGTGAAGTTGCAACCCATCCTTTAATTCAGCCAATGATGTTCCAAAACCCTCTAAAAGGTCCAAAATTTCACTGGGTTTTTGTGTGTGCAAAAACATAGGTTTTTGATGTGGTGTAGAATAGAAAATGGGGAAAAATGATACAACAAAGGGATGACACAAAATATAATTCTTAATGAATAAAAATCTGAGGTTTCCTGGCATGGACTGCTACCACCCTGTTTCTCTGTGCCTCCTGCTTAAGAAAAAAAGACAACTCAAGGAAAACAAAATTAGACATTTAAACATTTGTCAAGATACAAACTCCTGATTTGTAATATAATAAAATCATAATATTTCTTTGACCATAAATTCATATGTAAAATACTTTTGAAAGCCTCATAGATCCCTAATAACTTACTTTAAACCCTAGAGAGATAAATATAGATATGTAGATGTGGAAATTGATACATAACATATTATTCTGAAAGATTTGGTGGGATTCTACATATAAAGGGATTTAAAAAAAGTAAAGGGGTTTAAGTAATATTAACAATCCAACACAATAACCTTTTAGGTTAATAACTTTGCTATGTCTAACAATTAAATTTGCTACAGTGAAAAGGTAACATTTCTAAAAATCTAAATTACAAACGTTTGGTAATTTATGGCCTAAAACAGACCTCCTGATATTTAACAGTAAGGAATACACCTTTGTAAAATAAACTATTCTAGCAGTCAAAAAAAAGTGGGAGAGCTTATTTAAAAATAATTTTTAAGAATATCTATTGCTAAAAGAGAAAGAGAGGGTGACCAAGTGATGAAAAAATATAACTAAGAGACTTTATCACAGACTCTGAGAGATGCAAAGAATTAAGTAAATATGACAGAATGGAAAAAAAAACGAACTACTCTCTCATGGATAGGGTATTAAATACATTTTAAATTTAAGAAAACTCTTGTGTAGACACAGCCATTTTCAAAATATTCGCTATTCCATCACAATGGAAGGTATAATTAAAGGGTATGTATTCCATATGTAGGAGGGCAGCTCAAATCCCTTAAAACAAAACTGTCTTCTTAGTAATTGCTTTGACACTATAAACTGCATGGTAATTGGCAATGTATTTCAGAATCGTTTTTATAAGTAATTCTGTTCCATTTATAAACACAAGTTAAAGATATGTTATTCTCTATTCCAGTGCTTAGGTCGGATTTAATGAGTTTAAATATGCCAATTTTCTTGAAGTTCGACAAGTTATCTCAATAAATTTATTGAACTTTACTTCATTCCAAACAGAAAATTCTTGAGCAATTTATTATTCACTTGTAATTGTTTTCAAAGGATCAATTAATGTTTCTGAAAGAGTTCCTAAGAAATTTTATGCAGGGGACAAATTTAATTTATGTCTTATGGTGACAGACAAAAATGGTTTCTCTAATTAAAAACAAACCTTTACTTCTTTGAATCTGGATTAAAAGAGCAAATAAACAGATATGCTACCAATTCCTTCTTTTTTATTCTACCATTTCTTTTAAATCTATATTAAATAACTGTTTTAAGAATGACATTTTTATTCATTGGAATCCTTTTGAGATATTAGGGGAAAAAAACAGAGGCAAGCAAGAAAATAAAAGTCAACTTTATAGCATTTTACGCTCACAATTTCTGTGCTTCTAGGCTTCAGAAAACTACAGTAAACATATTCTAAATTTAATTTCAGGAAAAAGACCAATTCAGGTTAATAAATAATTTCTGATTAAAATTTAAAACATGGTATGGAACTATATTATTAATATTAATGGAACATCCCATTAATATTAATAATATAGTTCCATACCATGTTTTACTTGAAAAGAGGTGATAAATATCTTTCAAAATATTTAAAGAGTATCTCAAAGTGATAAGTGCATTTCATGAATCATTATCATCATCATTATTATTATCATCATCATCATCATCGTCATTATTATTAGATACTATGCTTCTCTATTCTTCTATCCTAAGCTGGAGTAACAATCATTGCATTGTAAAAAAAAGATAGTTCGGTTTGTTTTAAAAATCATTAAATTTGCCAGTATTATGTAATATTTTCAATATTTAAATGTACATATAATACAGAATGAATGATATGTATACTTAAATTTTTTTAGCAAAGCAAATTTTGCTCATATATATATATTCTGTAGCAAAAAATAAATCAGTTGATAACAAGGAAAAATATAATATCTAAAATATATTTAGTGTACTAGGAAATAAAAATTATTCCATGTGAAATTGTAGTAAGTCATGTAGTAAGTCATGACTCATAAATGAAATCATGAGCACAGATAAAAGGGCATATTCTACAAAACAGGCTTTTTGAAAATTAGTAGTCATCTGTTTGTCATGGTGGATCCTAGGGTAACACAGATTTTTAAATGTGCTCTATGCTACAATTCCTATAAATATGTTTTCTGGGACAAGCACTGGACACCAAAACAACTAACTTCAGAGCCAGGAGCCATGAGGAATAAGGCAAACAAATCTAAAGATCCATCTATAGGAAGCCAGATCAATATATCCTACTTTATAATGAACCTCACACACTTCTCCTTACTAAATCAAAAGGCAGAGCATAGTTTATGTTACCCTAGGGTAATTGTGTTTTATCTCAGGATTAAAGTTACATTATACTTCTTACCAAAGATGAATAATTTTATTATTATTTATGGACCAGAATATTCTCTGAGATCCCCATTTGGTTAATATTTTCTCCCTCATTATTAGAAACTTCTCTTTATGTCTTTAACTTAAATCAGATAAATGTAGAGATAAAACTATGAATCTTACATATTTTGTGGGAGGTCATCATATTTATGTATATTATTATATATAACATTATTATATATTTCTATATTATTCTACACTGTATATATTATTATACATATATGCCATGCAAATATCATTAGCATATTTTTAATTCATGGCAGTTCCATAGAGAAGTCACAAGGAATCTATGGAATTAAGATTGTTTAGGTTCAAATAATTCATAACAACGTGTCCTACTAGCAGAGAGTCATTAATAATTTCTGCATACATGATATATTTAATTTATCTCACTGGGTGGAGTATACCAAAAAAGACTACAAAAGATACAAATTTTTGAGTTTTTTGAAATTAATCAGTTATCTCCAAAGTTCTGAGAAACTAACAACGAAATAGTGTTAGAAAAATCATCCCCTTTATTAGTTATTAAGACATCCCATAGAATCAAAGGAAAGTAATCAAACCTAGATTAAAATGTGCCAGTAGACCATAATTTAGCCTTCAAATGTGAAAGAATCATACTAGAAAAATCATGGTTTATTCTTCCAAAGAACCAGATATGGCTATCCTTATTCATGTAGTGACATGAACAAAGGCAAAATGTATTTTGTGAGATATTCATTATATTTAGGCATTTTAGAGCAGTACCTAATATATCATAATGAGACTAGAAGCAGAAATGTATTCCATTATCTGTGTGTATTACTACTGAATATAACGCAAGCTGCAGTGAATCAGCCACCATTATTACCCAACCATGTACTTCTAAATACTTGGAAAATAATCTTATCAGACATCCCCTTAATTCAGCAACCTAACCTTTAAAAAAAAATTTATAATCTCTCTCTGATACCATCTGCATGAGCTAATAATGAGAAAATAAAAGAGATGGGATGTGTGCCAATGAAGTTTTATAAACAAGTTGTTGCTTTTGTAGTTAATAAGTGATGTTGCCCATTTTCCCATATACAGGTCTGTGAATCAACACACAGATGACTGTAAAATGAGAATATGCAGCAAAAACACGGTACCCCTCCAAGAAGGCATGGAATGATAGGAACCTTATGCATTTTATAGCCTCTCCATGGTGTGTATAATTTCACCAGGAAATACAAGATCAACATTCAAAGAACGTTGCTCGAATATTTCACAGACTTATGCCGACAGTAAGAGTCTGTCCTGAAGAGTCTTAAACTGCTTGGACAGGTAGTCAGCGGCTGTTTACTTCTTTATAGTGAATTCATAAACACCATGAATATCCACTTGAGACCTAAAATGCACAAAGTTGAAGCAGGTGAGTAACCAACCTTGGCGAAATATCGCATCCTTGCTGCATAAAGGCACCCAAGGAAAACCAGAGACTATTAAAAATCCCAAATTCATTAGTTGATTCACTAGTTTGTGTTTCTCTTCCATCTTCAAACTCCTCAGTGTGCCACTCGTAGGGGCTAAATCTGCTGACCAGGAATAAAACTACACTGACCCCAATGTAGGCAAAAACAATGCACATCCAGATCTCATAGGCTAAAGGATCAAGAAATGAAAACACTCCTGGTTTGGACTTCTGAGGCTTCTTGATCATGATAGATATCCCGAGGCTCATAAAGGGCTTTGAGAAGTCAATCACCTCTTCTCTCACAAGGGTAATAGTTAATGGAGCAATTGCAATGTCAGCTTTCTGTAAGGAAAACAAATGAAAGTAATAGTACCCAGAGTCATGGTCTGAAAGGAATCATGGTTACATTACTGGATCAAAAGGGAAGAAAAGGAAATCAGGGAAATGTCAATAATTATTTCCTTGGCAGTGTCCCAGTAAAGAATAAACAAAAAAGCAATTTGTTCCCCAAATATCCCTCCTTTTTATAAATACACTGTATACCCGTCTGACTCGACTATGATAATTACATCTCTACACTGAATCTATGCCTTTGGTGCCTTTGAGCAATGTATATGGTTCATAGGCTTCAAGACAGATCAAATGTCTGTCTCATTCAGTGTGCATGTGTGCTTCTGACGTTAGCCTTAATTTTCAGATGTTCACAAGGCAAAAAGATAGTATTCTTCAATAATGTGGGAAACTAACAACCTCAGATAGAGTTACTTTGCAGGGAAGTGGGGCATTCTGTCAACAAGAGTTCAAACTGAATGACTTTATTTGGGAGAAAAGCTATACTTACCCCGTATACAAGTTCTCCAACCATCCCATTCCAAATTTTCGTGTCAGCATCCCTGGCCCCATACTTGCCATCCCCAACAATTGTCAACTTGTACTTGAACCCACAATGTTTGGCGATTTCTGCAGCCAAGTCAACACAGTAGCCCTCATAGCGCTCATTGCCTTCAAGCATTTCATGATTTTTCTTCATCATAACATATGGAGATTCCTATATGGAAAGACAGTGCTTTCATTGATTAAAAAAAAAATAGATGTGTTAACTACTTTCACTGATTCAAGTCTTCTGGTTTAATTATTACCTGGTAGCCAGAGAAACTGGAGAATATGAATGGTGGAAAATATCAGCAGAAAAATATTGAGCATAATACCTTTGAGAAAAAAGGTCCTCAAATGCCTAACATTATATTTCATTAATATGACTTGTATCTAGCCATAACAAAGTAAACAAGAAACTCAAAAACACAAACTGTTGACATGTCCCCTTGTCATGTTTGTTAACTCCTAGGGTGTAGATAGGAATAATGTTGCTCAACATTTGTTTTATTCAACTCCAGATCCACCACACTCTTATTCTAGGTTAGGTCATGCCGACTTCAAGAACCAGCATTCGCCCAAAACTCTGTGTATTGCTGCCTCAAGGATAGGGTTCATGTGGAAATCATGTTGATAGTCAGTAATGGATAGACTAAAGAATCATTGCCATAGTGACACACTGATGCTACCCTCTCAGATTTCATGTCTCACTTCATCTATGAGATAGAATATCCTAGAATAACATTACAAGGATGGAGAGTAGCTTCCTCCTGTAAACACAAGAAAAATGAAATATGAAAATGATTCAACATAGCCCAAAATTCTCTACTGGAAAGTGTCATCAAGGATATTTGAAAGTTCAGTGAAATAGTCCCCCTTGATGGCATGATTTCCAAAAGCCCTCACATGTCAGAGCTTACACTTATTAAGGTATTTCCAAATGCCAATCAATGTTTCTATTCAAATCTCTTATTAGCTGATTTTTTTCAGCTATATTTTCACCTATATTTTTCTTCTCAATATCGTTAGAAAAACGAAACCCACAATTTTACTATACCACAGCTCAGCAAAATAAAATACAATTGTTTTGTCGCAAAATCATGTACTGTTAGTGAAGCCTTTTTCCCCCATCTCTATTTCACCAATGGCTTGTCACGATGATCTGCATCTACCTCCATCTCTCCAGAGCCTAGATGGTCAAGATTCAGTTCAATGTTATCTCATTCCTTCAGGTCTGGCTGTGTCTCAATGACTGTGTGGACATTGGCGGTTAAAAAGAAGGGAAATTATCTTTAAGCAGTTCATCTTATAAGGAAAGAGATTTGCCAACATTATTAATAAATGTGAAGATAGAAGGTACCCAGAATTGCATGGGAAGTGAAAGGTAAAGCACATGAGGAAACACAGGGAACCCTCTCCCAGACCTTCCCCAGCTGTTCACACTTGTGGACGCACCAGTGTATGAATTTTCTGTCAAGCTAAATTTCAGTATCGAAGAGGATAGCAAATATTTTGAATGCTTTAGCTAATACTTGTGTGGTCCCTTTGACAGAGTAAATATGCTATGCATGATTAAAAGAGTGCCAAAAAAGCACTCCATTAGTTATTATCCTAAAACACTAGCAGCAATTCTAGTTGGCAGATATTTTTCATAAGAAGAACTGCAGTAGCATTGGTAGCTAATTACCAAAATTGTAGTGACAACAACAGTCTTATTCTCAAGCCCAGACGTATCATTTCCAGAAGGGAGCTCGGTAAGGGTAACAACCATTTTGTCCACTTCACTCCAGTATCCGATCTGAAAAAGGTTACAGAAGATAGGCACGTGGATAAATGATCTTTCTATTAGCCACACATTGAATTATTTCAAATTCATGTATGAATCAAAACTTATATCTACATTAACAATGTGTCTTTTATTTTTGTGACTCTAATACAAATAGAGATTATAAAAACAATGAAACAAAAGCAATTCTTAAAAATGACTTGTCTCTTCACGTTCACGTCTCATACTTTCCAGGGTAATTTGTTTTGGAGTGATCATATGGAAATAGAAATAAAATCCAAGCAATGGAATTTTATCCATAACAGTTAAGAGAAAGGTACTGAATTAAAATATTAATGCATGTTTGCACCAGCTATGTTTTGTCTTCTAAACCATAAACTGTCAGCGATGGTTTCTTTTTCTTCTCATTAAATCTCTTACACCTTGATCAAAAAACAAAACAAAATAAAGAATAAAAACAGTTCTTCTATCCACAGTCATTTGAAGATTACATTTTAGTATTACTTACCAGAAATGAATAGATTAGATTTAGGGAAAAAAATTAAAAATATATCTGTTTCTGGAAGTAAATAAACTCTACCTATGTGAATATCCATTTCCAGGACTCTCTGGAAGAAGAGGTGACGGGTTAGCAAACTCACCTCCTCGCAGAGAGAAAACTGCCTTTAGATCACTAATGATTTACCTTCCGGGGCCCATTGGTTTTGAGTTCCATAATGTTAATTGTATAGTTTATTCTTTTTCCATTCTGGTCAAACTTTATATTTCCCGAGAGACCTTCAACCTGAACCTAATGAGGAAATGGGAAAGGAGCACAGTTATCAATTTACTACAACTGAAGATACAAACTGAACAGATTACTCTCACTGGGCTCAAGTTAAGAAAACTACATTTATAAGATTTCTTTTCACCCTTCAACATACCTCTGTGCACTTAGGAGATAATATTCACTTTACGTTAAACATAGCCAGGATACTAACGTAGCAGGAAAAAATAGTGTCCACTGTTAAGTCACACTCACAATCATTTTGAGTGACTGACCTGTTTGAGGGCCCTTTCTATTTCTACGCCTTGTCCCCAGGGGACTGCTGGGTTTGCCAGGCAATCTCCTGCATTCCCCCTTCGAGAGATTTCAATTCTCTGCTTCCGAAGGTTGCGGAAGGCCTCAGTCATCACTTGAACAGCATCATAGGTTAGAGCAGAAGTATACTGAAAAATATCACACACATATCATAAGAATGGGAAAAAATTCAGAGGGTCACTGCACAGTGGCCGTCTGGGTTGCAGCTGGCCACCATACAATACCAAATCACAGCCCAAGACTTTAGACACCATCCTTTATCTAGCAGTCTAAGAATCTGAGGGGTAGCATGGAATACCAGGACTGTGGAGTATGCTCTTGGCTGGAAGCACTGCCTCTTATGTTAGCATTTCAGCTATTTTGGGTGAGACCTTTTATAATAATAGTGCTTTTCTTTTTAAACAAATTCCCTAGCTAGAGAATCCCTTTATGGTCTGATTTGGGTATATAGGAAATTATCAAATTTACAAACAAATATGCCTCCACTTATGTGGATTCATTTGGCAATAGGGAAAGAATATTGATGAGTTGAAGTCTCTAGGTCTACCTCAGTGATGCTCACATAGATCTGCAATAGTCTTGAAATATCCATTTTTAAGATTCCCCTATGTGGTTATGGTAATCGAAAAGAAGAACTAACAAATTTCATAATTTCTATGCTCCCTTCATGGTTCAACAGTCTATGATAAAATAACATTGGTTCCAAACTTATGGTATTCAGATCCCAATGGGACAATAGGATTATTACAGGAGGCTGGGGGCCAAGCAGAAAAAAAGAGCATATCTGAGGGCACTAAGCATAGTCAGTGGCTGGATAGGTATTATTACATACATGGATATATACTGCCATCTACCAAATGTATGTGCTGCTATTGTTAATGATAAATCACATTTTAACATAATAGCTTTAATGAACACTTGGGAAATTTCTGTTACTGAGTATTTTTCAATCTGTGATTAACAAAAGTACAGTGAAGCTGGGTAAAAAATGCAACATCGTACTAATTTTGAAACACCCTAAAATTCTTGACCACAAATCCAAAACGAGCACTTAGTATTTCCAAGTCGTCCTCCTCCTTTCTTTAGTAAGTCGTTCTTCCACTCTCAAAAATGATTATTTTATACCTCCTCTTTTCTTCTCATAATACCCACAGCTCTGCACACTTCTCTTTCTCTGAATTCCTGCTGATTGTCTTGCCTACACGTCACCGATAAAATAGAAGCCTACAGACAGAAACCCTTTACCTTTCAACCACAAAACTGCCATGATCGCATTCTCTCTGTTTCCCTCCTGAGCTGAAAACACTCGAGGTGGCCATGCTCCTTCATAAGGACAGCCGCTCCAACAGCACACGGATACAGTCCCTCGGATCTTTCTAAAGACATTTCATCTACAATTACAACTTCAATATCCTGCATCAGCCTTTTTTCTCTCTCTACTGGATCACCTTTATTAGCAATTCAAATGCTTTGATATCTCCTACGACAAATAAAGAAATAGATGAAGATAAATGATAGATGCAGATGACAGATGGATGACAGACGGGTAGGTAGATAGATAGATGAGAGAGATAGAAGGAAAGATCAACAATAGATAGGTAAATAGATAGATATAGATAGATAGATGATAGCTACAATAACTGCTTCTTAGGTTTATATCTCCTTCCAATACCAACCCTTCCTTTTTTTTCTGTTTCCTTCATTAAAAAATTTAAGAGGAATTTTCTAAACTTGCCATTCCACATCACCCTTCTTCTCTCTCTCTCGAGGTGGTCTCGCTCAGTTCATGGCTTTAAATTACATGTATGTGCTCAAACATTACTTCCTCAATGATGCCCTTCCTGCCCAGCATGGACTCAATCACTCTTCTTCACCTGACCTTATTTATTTCTTCATAGTCTCTACCAGTATTTTAATATCTTGTTCATGAATTCTTTATTTCTCTATTTCATCTCTCTTCTCCACTGGAATATTTACTCCAGGAAAGTAGAAAACTCATCTTACACCACTGAATTCTCAGAGAACAGGGCAGGGCCAGATACATTAAAAAGACCTAGGAAGGAAGGAAAGAATGTAGGCAGGGAAGTCAGAGATCTTGATATTGGACACTCTCTTTACAGGATTCATGTTCTCTTCCAGTCCAGTCTAGTGAAAAGGTTATAAGAAGATAATCACAATATATCTATCATAGTGTTATAAATCAATCTGATGGTAGATAAATGTCGGATTTATCCTCTTAATATGAGAGATATTACAATAAGACAAATAAAAATAGTTCATGTAGTATGAATCATCCCCTCCATGTATCCAGAAATTTTGTAAGCCTCCATTTTTCTAATACCAAAATGGCAGTGTGAGGTTATTGTTCATTTAATCTTTGTATGTATTAGTTTAGTTGAATCTCTTTCATTTGACCATGAGTCAAATTTGATGGGAAAGTTGGCAAGAAGAAGAAAAAATGATTTTGAGGCCATGAGCCCTGTGACTGAGTATAGTAAACTGTAAAAAGATATTCATATTTACCTCTAAGTTTTCTTCCTTATTTCTTCCCTTGTGATATCACTTAAACAATGTCATTACAGGCCTATATAGGATTCCTCTACGTATTTAGATTATCTCCCAGATGGATGCACTTGAGGTTCTCACAAATATCTCAACCAGACAGCTCTAAGTAAAACCCACCACCATTTTTTCCAAAAAAGCTCAACCTTTTTCTCCAAACTATACCTGAGAAATTAGCAAAATATAGTATGTGTCAGATGCATCCATATTTAGAAACAACCCACATTTCTGACTATAAAGAATCTTTAAAACCTGTACTTTTTGCCTTAAGAAAGTGTAATGCAGCCATTAAAAAGTGATGCTAATAAAGGTTATATAACAATATGAATTGTGTCAATTATAAAATTAGTGAAAACATTATTACAACTAAATTTAAAAAATACCTTCTTCATTGATTAATGAGAATGGTAAAAAATGGTAATATCTCTTCACAAATAAGGGAAAGAAAAATAAACAAAATGGTTACAATAATAAAGAAGAAAACATGATTATATTTCTTTTCTAAGTATTCTAGAATATTCATGTACTGTTTTCTTAAGAAAAAGACATTGTTTTGAATCCTATTTACTTGGGAAAATATCTGGAGAAATAAGATTACATATCAGCATTTATCCACCTACCTTACATAGATGCTTATTTCTATTCTCCTAGAGAAAAAACTTGGTTAATTTGCTTTCCTATACAGTAATTAGTTCATTGCCAATGTAATTTTTAAAATAAAGTCTAGGTCACTGAATAGGAAACAGAGCCTAAATTAAATAAATTAGATATTAAAAAAAGAAGTATTGCAATGCACATTAAAAAGTTACGATAATAGTGAAAAGCCAAAATCTTCATTGGGTCAGCCTGATCACATTACTATGAGAAATCTATCAAGCCATCTGCTAAATGTTTTAGAGGTCTACAAATGTTGGCAAACTACATTAAAAAATAAGATTAGGTTGAGAGGCACCTGGGTGACTCAGTGGGTTAGGCCTCTGCCTTCGGCTCAGGTCATGATCTCGGGGTCCTGGGATTGAGCCCCACATGGGGCTCTCTGCTCAGCAGGGAGCCTGCTTCCCCCTCTCTCTCTGCTTGCCTCTCTGCCTACTTGTGATTTCTCCATATATACCAAATAAATAAAATCTTTAAAAAAAAAATAAGATTAGGTTGAATGAACTAAAAGCACTGAGGTTCATGCAGCATGTTAACAATTATGATTCGGAGCATGAGCATGCTAAGAAGAAAAATCCTTTCAACCTTTTTCAAATGCTCAAATTTAATCAAGTCTCCAGCCCATTATTGTTTTAAATTAAAAGTCACAATCATAAAAACACAATTCTGGACGGAGAGAAAATAAACAGACACGATATCCAGAGTTCCTCTTTGTTTATGTTCTACATATGTGGCTCATGTATTTTTCTAAACAAATATATTCATATTTTTGATTGGAGAGTTAGATATTTCAGTTCTACCATTCCCTAAACTAGATGTAAATTAACTTGAAGGGAACATGATGGCAATGTAAGTATCTCCTTCTTGAAAACAAATGTATCATCTCTGTCCGGGTGTTTATGTTCTGTGAAATCCCTCAGCTGAGTTGGAAATTTATAATTCAGTGGGGGACCATTATGTTTTGCAGTGCTGTATCACGATTGCATCCTATCCACACTTTAAGAAGAAATCTGGGAAAACGTTTTTATGGTCCATTTTCCAAATGTACTTTTTATTCCATTTTTTTTTCCATTTTATTTATTTTTTCAGCATAACAGTATTCATTCTTTTTGCACAACACCCAGTGCTCCATGCAAAACGTGCCCTCCCCATTACCCACCACCTGTTCCCCCAACCTCCCACCCCTGACCCTTCAAAACCCTCAGGTTGTTTTTCAGAGTCCATAGTCTCTTATGGTTCGCCTCCCCTCCCCAATGTCCATAGCCCGCTCCCCCTCTCCCAATCCCACCTCCCCCCAGCAACCCCCAGTTTGTTTTGTGAGATTAAGAGTCATTTATGGTTTGTCTCCCTCCCAATCCCATCTTGTTTCATTTATTCTTCTCCTATCCCCCTACCCCCCCATGTTGCATTTTAAATGTATGTTTATCGAGAGCTATTTTTCAAATACAAAATGAAATATGCATTTTAAACATGTTTGTTATGCCCAACAGTCATCAGACATTATTCAATAATACATTACTGTAATCACTGAAACCAGAAACCAGTATTCTGACAGCCAACAAAAGGAGGGAATGGAGAAGTTCTATGTGCACTTAGGATTTAATGAACACACGAAAAGGATAAATAGGCTATAACATACCATTTTATGGGTCATTATTACGATAGCACCTATGCTTAAACATGGGTCATCTGCACTGTGCTAAAATAAAAGATATTCAAAGAAAAAGTACTAGACTTTACATGTTATAAAAGTGCTAAAAACTTACTATGAATAGCTACTTTCAAATTCTCCTTGACACTTGAAATTGAAATGTATATGGTTTAGAAAGTATTGAATGTATCACCAGAAGGCAGGGCCCAAGCCCTGATTTTATCATTTACTGCTCAATTGCCTTGGTTAAGATAAAGTGCTTTTTATCAATGAAAATAAAGTGTTTCTTATCAATGAAATAAGTAAAACAATGCCTCTCCTATGTCATAGTAGTATTGGAAAAGCTGGTGAGGAAAAAAGAATTCATGTCGACCAACCTGAGCTGGGTGGTTTCCTCATGAGCCCTTTTTAAAAAATTCTATGCAACAAATATTTTTACTCCAGTTTTATAGATGAAGATTCTAAATTAACAGATTATATTTTGCCCAGGGTTAAAAAAAATTAAGGTGGAGTTTGAGTTCAGATATCTGTGCTTCTGTGGCAATGACGGTGACCAACCATCTTGGTTTGTCAGGTACTATCCCTGTTTTACACAACAAATCTGCAGTCCCAGGAAACTCCTCAGTGTCACACACAGGGACAGCAGATGCCCTTGTTTGGCAAACACCACACCAAATGAGTACGGTTAGAGGAAATGAGAAGCCGGGTGACTTATAAAGTATGCCCCAAAATACAAGTTATTAACCAGCATGTTTGCTTTCTTTTTTCCTTTTATTACTATCTAACCTGGTATATAAAACTAGTTTGTTTTGCTGTTTTGAAAACCACTATCCTAATCTACAAAAATCTGTGAGCCAATAAATTCAGAAACTGATTCTCACATTGCCATATTAAAGGCCATAAGAAATCCTGTAGTGACAATTCCAGTTTAGCTTTGTCTGAAGAACATTCATTGTCCAAACAAATTACCATTTTAAAAATTTCCTTAAAACCAATTACTTTACAAACTGGAGGATGCTAGGGGGAGGTGGGATTGGGAGAGGGGGAGGGGGCTATGGACATTGGGGAGGGTATGTGCTATCGTGAGTGCTGTGAAGTGTGTAAACCTGGCGATTCACAGACCTGTACCCCTGGAGATAAAAATACATTATATGTTTATTAAAAAAAAATTTGGAAGGGGAGGCGAACCATAAGAGACTATGGACTCTGAAAAACAACCTGAAGGTTTTGAAGGGTCAGGGGTGGGAGGTTGGGGGAACAGGTGGTGGGTAATGGGGAGGGCACGTTTTGCATGGAGCACTGGGTGTTGTGCAAAAACAATGAATACTGTTACGCTGAAAAAATAAATAAAATGGGAAAAAAAACAATTACTTTTCATAAAAATAATGTTCTGTGTAACAACCTTGGGCTGTTAAAGGTCTTATGGCCTGATTAAATTGTATATACTCATTTTTTAAATTGTATCACTTGGGGTGCCTGGGTGGCTGTCAGTTAAGCAACTGCCTTTGGCTCAGGTCATGATCCCGGAGTCCCAGGAACGAGTCCTGCATCAGACTCCCAACTCCATCAGTGTCTGCTACTCCCCTGACCTTCTCCCCTCTCATGCTCTCTCTTGCTGTCTCTCTCTCTCTTTCAAGTAAATAAATAAAATCTTTAAAAAAGTAAAAAAATAAAATTGTATCACTTATTTGATTAAAGTTCTTTTTTTTAAGATTTTATTTATTTATTTGACAGAGAGAGAGATCACAAGTAGGCAGAGAGGAAGGCAGAGGGAGAGGGGAAGCAGGCTCCCCACTGAGCAGAGAGCCCAGGACCCTGAGATCATGACCTGAGCCGAAGGCAGAGGAACCCACTGAGCCATCCAGGTGCCCCTGATTAAAGTTCTTATATGCTGAATGATATGTCCCTAAAGAATCTCACAATATAATTTTCAATTTCTTCATTTTATCAAGTTATCAAAATGGTCAAAAATGATGAGTTCTAGGAAAAATAAGTAAACCTATAAGAAAAACTTTAGAAAGTCTCCCTTTCTTTCTTCTTTCTTTTTTTCTTGATTCTGGGCAATGATTAAGATCAACTAGAGCTGTTAAAAAAAACAGTATTACACATTTAAGTTCATTAGCTTGTCTTAATTTTAAATTTAATTGGAGTCTGCCCTCTGGAAAAGAGGTGTCTGTGATGAGGCTGTTTAAGGCTTGTTGAATATGTGTCCTTCGAAACTTCACCACATAAAATCACAGAATCTTCACAGAAACTCAACATCAGTGGGGCAACAGGAACTCTCATTCATCGCTAGTGACAATGCAAAATGGTACAGCCACTTTGGGAGACAATTTGGCAGTTTCTTGAAAAATAAACATACTCTCACCATATGATCCAACAATTGTACTATTTGGTATTTACCCAAAGGAGTTGAAATCATATATCCACTCAAAAACCATCGCACATATACTTGAGGTAACTTTATTCATAAGTGCTGAAACTTGGAAGCGACCAGGATGTCCTTCAGTAAGTGAATGGTACATCCAGGTAACCGAATATGATGAGATATTATCAGGGCTTAAAAAGAGTGAGCTACCAAACCATGAAAAGACATGGAGGAACCTTGTATGTATATTACTAAGTGAAAAAAAGCAAATCTAAAAAGATTACATACTGTATGATTCTAACTATATGCATTCTGGAAAAGGCAAAACTACAGAGACAGTAAAAAAGATTCTGTGTTTGCTCTGAGCAAGAGGAGAGAAGAATAAGCAGAACAGAGATTTTTAGAGTAGTGAAAATATTCACTATGAGACTATAATGAAGGGAGAATGTTATTGTACATTTGTCCCAAACTATAGGATGTTCACTAAGAGCAAAAGATAATGTAAAATATGGACTTTGGGTAATCATGATGTCAATGAACATTCATCAGTTCTAACAAATGAATCACTCTCGTGAGTGAAGCAGATATTGGAGGAGGTTGTGCTTGGGGTGGGGGGAAGAGATATACAGAAATTCTTTTTTTGCTCAGTGTTGTGGTGAACCTTAAACTGCCCTAAAAAAGTTAAATTGTAACTACAAAGTAAAAAAAAAAAAAATCAACATCTAGTAAGCACAGAGTTTCAAGGGTGAAAAAACCAGGTCTGTTGGAAAGAAATCACATTTAACATCCTTTATTATTCTTTTTGAATAGTAAAAATAATTTTTAAGCCCCTGTGAAGAAATACTCTTCATGTAAAAGGAATACATTAAAACAACATATTTTATATGAATTATTCAGATTGGCTACTGACCCTGACTGAGTCTTGCTTAAGGACAAAGACTTTTACATTCTGAAACTTTGGGTTCATATAAGCACTCAAAAGTTTCAGACAAAACTAATTAGATTCATTACAATGGAAAAAAAATACTCAAATGAAAACATTGTCTGGTTTGATTCACCCGTTATTGCCAGGGAGAGACTTTCTTAGAGACAGATCTTTTATTTTGTTGGTTACATAAATTTCTCCCAGACTTTCTCCACTTCCTAGGAATCTTCTAACGAAGTAAAAGCTCCTCAACTTTTTTAATCCAGGGAAAATAAACAAATATGTTCCAAGATATTTTAGGGTTTGATTTTGATATTTGGAGTTGAGAAATGACTGCCTGAAAGTCATTACAATTTTTAAGAGAAGAACCATCTGAGAAATCATAGATTCAGCAAAAATTAGATTAGTGTATGTTTTATTAAATGTCAAATTAGCACTTTACATATTCATGGCATTAGATATTTGAGATAAATCTTATACATTGCCTAAATTTATTCCCTCTACAGATGAAGAAATGTGGAAATGAGATGAATCAGATATCCTGCAGTAGTATTACAAATAGTAATGATGCCTTTTTACTTTTAATGCTCTAACATATGGTTAAATAGTACAATATATTTTTCAATTATTTTTAATAAAAATTTTACCAATATCATAATTTTACTCCATTTTTAAAATCATTTCTTTTATTTTTTTAATATTTTGCTGATTTTTCTGAGAGAAAGAGCCCATGCTCAAGAGAGAGCACAGGCGGTGGGAGGGGGGAACAGCAGAGGGAAAGGGAGAAGCAGGCTTCCCGCTGAGCAAGGAGACCAACGTGGGACTGGGTCTCGGGATCCTGGGATCACGACCTGAGACCAAGGCAGACACTTAACCGACTGAGGTACCCAGGTGCCCCCAATATCAAAATTTTAATTTATGGGCTTATTTCAACCATTTACATACTTTTCAAGCCATAGAATATAAGAAAAAAAACACGTCAAGTATCTAGGCTATTGTGTGGCAAAATACTTTAATATTAGGAGTAGGGGATGCCAATGTGTCAGCAGTGGTTTTGGTCAGTTAAAATGTTCAAGAAGCAGAATTAATTCTATTAAGCCACTAGGGTACTATATAATGCATGGCGCTAATTACTGAACTGAAAAAGATTATGCTATTTTCAGACAGGCCTAATAACTCTCTTAGGGCAGCAATTAAAAAAGTTTGAGTCTGTGCTTTAAGTCCTTTCCTGACTGAAATGAGATTCTGATGGGAAAACCATTATTTAAAGGGCCACGATAAGGTCAGTCATGGTCATGTATTATTGTTGAATGCCTTAACAGCAGCAGAATATCACAAATGCGAAGTTGAACCAAGGTTCAGATTGCTGATGTAACCAGGCCGAATGGATAGCTATCATCTTACAAGTTGTTGAAGACACCGAAACACTGAAAATCTATCTAAAAATAGAAGTATTTGTAAATTATTTTTGAGAGAGTGTCAAATCATCTTTATTATCTGCCTCTTTTGAAACTTTTTTTTTTTTTAAGGAAGGTAAAATGGTCACTTTAATTGTCCCATCTAAATCTAGGTACCGTAATGGTTCTGGTCTGATGGTCGTCAAGTAAAATACCACTACTTTTATGCCAGGGCTGAATAAAAGGCCATAACAAATATTAGTTCAGAAATTTTAGCCAAAGTTCACAGAAATGATAATTATTCTTTCTCAGAGATTTATTTTCAAAGGGTTTCTTTATATTTTTCATTTCAACAAACATCTACTATGTGTCTACTGTGTGTAAAGCACTGTAGGACACGGGGGTCAGGAAGACACAAATGATGCGGACTGCCTTTCAGAGTCTTGTTTTTAACCCACAAATATCTTTCAACTGAATCTATATCACTATATAATAAACGAATGGTTATGATTGCTGCAATAGTTTTTTTTCATTTACAAATAAAGAAATCCGAAAGACTTGGCAATTGTAACAAACCCATTCATTTCCCTCCTTCCTGGTGCCATCACCACACTTAAGACAACTACGATCAGTTACATCAGCTGCTTGGATTGTTCGTGATATCTTCCTAAAAGCTCACCTGCCATCGTGATATCTTCCTAAAAGCTCACCTGCCATCACCTACAATCTATTGTCAGCAGACAGTGTTGCAGAAGAGGGTAACCAGTAATCTTCCTGTATCAAAACTCTCCTCTGGTGGTTCCTTAATGCTCTCAGACTGGAACTTTGTCATTTCTCTGACACTTAGAACAGTGCCAGCTTGCAGAGTAAAAGCTCAATAGATAGGCATTGAGTGGATAAATGCATTGATAAATGAATAAATGAATGAACATTGCCTGAAATTAGCAAATTGGTGAACCAGATTTAAAATCTCTGTACCATGACTTTAGAGTAATTTTTTGTACAGAGTATAAGACTGAAGAAATTTAACATTATTAACATATTTCTTGGTTATTAAAATATGTGAAATATTGAAATATTTATATTTTACTTGTATTTATTGAATAAGGATGATTTTAACTAAGAAACTATAGAAGATTTGTTAACTTCTGGAGAAGACTAAAAGTTTAAAACAATCATTTATTTAATATTCCCACAACATGAAATAATTTATATTATCTCCCAAGCCTAACCACAGGGAGAATTTCATGTACTGAATTGCATTTTTGCAGGTTTTTATGCCTATAACCTAAGTTTTTATTTTGGTGATAATAAAACATGATTTAAATTATCAGGCTATGTACCTGGTACAGTCAATGACCCAAAAGACAATATAGAAAGAAATAATCTCATTAGGAAATATTCTTGCTTTCCTTTCTTAAACAGGTCATATACTGAATATAATGCTATTGTTTATATTAGAAAATACTGTATCATTCCCCCAAGTAGTTTTTCTTCCTTTTTTCTGCCCATGGAGCAGAAAAAATCATGAAAGCCCTGTCCAGTGATTCCTATCTTTTACATCTGCTAACATTAGAAGAGACTTAACTATTGGTAACTCCCACAAAATGTCCATCTCTCACCTAATCCATGTATTTTGAATTTTTATGGCAGAAAACAAAACAAAACAAACAAAAAAAGGAAGAAAAAGTACAGTTTCCTGACACTGTCATGCCCTTGTATCACTTTGAATCTGTGTACATTCTCCTCCTCCAACACCCTCCTATAGCTTTTCTCCCGCTCAACTACGTGAAAAGCCCTCCTGAGACACCCTACCCCTGGAGAGCCCTCCTTAACATCCTTTCCCCCATACTGTCCTAATCATATGTGGAAAGCTGGCATATTTTACATGCATCATTCTCTGTTTTGCTTATTTGCTTACTGACATGTTCTTCTCCTCCATTAGACTGGGAATTTTCAAAGATAAGAGTCTTTTTTGGTTTTGGGGGGGGTTGCTTTTGTTTTTACTATTGTTTCTGTTTTTGTTTTTAAGTGCTACAGCAGGAGGGAGTAAGCTCCCAGCAGAGTGAAATCTGGAGCTAGGTTTTGGTGAAATTGTTAACAGAATGTATTGCTAAAAATCCCTCAGACCCCAAATTTGTCTTGCATTTTGATACATGACCCATTCACTTCAATAATGATATGACTTCCATGAGAAAACAGTCATCTCATTTTGCTCTCATCCTTCTCACAGTAGACAGCAGTGGTAGGAACACGGTGACTAATCGAGTATTCAAAATGAGCACTTTAGTTCTATTTGGGGATGAATGCCACATGCAATCTTCATCAGAGAACTTTAAAGCCACCATCTTGGAATGGATGGAAGCTATGATTCCACAGAATGAGAGCAGCAGGTGGATACACACCCTGAGCACAGGTGGAGCCATACCCTGACATCAATAAAAAGACTAGATGTCCATTTGTCTTCTTATCAGCTTTGTTACCTGAAGGTACCCCCACAAACCCATAGAACTCTTATAAACAGTGTACATGGGGAATATCAGTGATGGTCACCAAACAAAGTCACCTAGTTTTGAGGGAAAAAATAACTCTGGGTTATTCTTTAACATTCTATGAGATGGTTTCCTGAATTTAACTTATAATTAACAGGATCCATTCACATATCCAAAAATAGAGAATTCAATGCTTTCAATCCTTACTCAGGACCAGCCTTATAGCCAGACACAAATTTAAAGCCAAAAATCCATATCTGTTTTTTCTTTTCATTAGGTGCAGAAAACAACCACAAAACCTCTGTCTGATGTATAAACTGGGAGAGCAACTAAAATAACATTGTCCTGGCTGGTTCATACACTTCTGCTTAATAATACACAAATAAACGAAATCACTATATATCTGAAATGCTTTGCAACTTTTGCTCTTATTTTTCATAAGTCCAGTTTCATAAAGAATGTGATCATCTCATTCCACACACGCTACGATTCTCTCTTATCTCCACTGTCAATAAGGTGACCAACAGAAGGAAGAAAACCTTCCTATCAACAGCAGAAGCATTTAACATTTAGAGGTAAATATATGTAGGTAGGTGTATGCATAACAAAATATGTTGAATAAACAAGTGAAGTCCAGACCCATGGAGAATAAAAGATGAGTCTGGTCGTGTTCATATCAGAACAGTGCATTGCGTTTAGAATTCAAAGATTCCTTGTTTGATTTCATAAAGCACTTATTTCTTTTTGTTCCTAAAACAAATTAAGATTTTCATCTTCTTCCTAGAGTGTCCCAGAGAACACACTACTTGCCAGCAGTTAGCTACAGATAGGTAAAGATACAGATATATAGATCTAGATGTAGATGGACATATTAGTAGATAGAGATATACCTTAATTGTAGTTGTGTGTGCTCCAGGGTATTCTTTTTCTTCCAGTGTTGACCATCTTTCTATAAATTTGGATACCAGGGAATCATCATAGTCCACTATCTGAAATCCAGAGACGTTTGCACCTCCAAACTGAATTTTTAATAGGTCTCCATCAGTAAATCCCTAGACATAGAGCACATATGTCAGGCTTTCCATTAAGACTCAAAGAGAACTTAACATTTACCCAATAACTCCATACATTGTGATTTTACAAATGTCAAAGAACACATGAGAGATTAAAAAAAAGCCTGGAGGAAATGTTTCCTGTATTTATCAGCCAATACTCTGCACTAGTACCTACTGTCATCTTGGCATCACAGCGGATCCTTAATCAATGAATGTTTATTGGTTGTACTCACATAAAAGCTCTCCATTTTACTGAGAAATCTTCCGTGGGTAAGTACTGGTTTTATTTATTCAATCTACAACAGAGCACTACCACATAGTTATAAATACTCAAGAACATAAAGCTAGTTCCCCAAGAGATACAACATAGTAAACAAGTTATTCCTATTTTAATTGTTCATTCTCATAGGTGATAAAACATCATTAAAATGAGAATGGAAGGTACTAAATGCCTAGTCATCATTTGCAAACACTCAAACAATATCATATTAAGTATGGAGCTTAACTTTTTATAAAATATATGAGAGTTTAAAAATCAATCTCTTGCATTATTAGAATGAATTCAGTCATTAGTAAAACTATCATGTGGTGCTGCCATTAATTTCAAATATTGCGCTGTCATAAATTCTATCTCAATTTGAGAGGACATTATCTCAAGGATGAAGTCACAATTTTAATAAATCACAATTATAAGTATTTTTTACCTTATACATTTACTTCTCATCATTCTGCATAAGGATTGAAAATATCACTGAGTCTCAAATATGGGAGAATCTTTTCTTTGTTATTGATATTAAAAAACATATTTTAGTACTATTTGTGTAAAGAAGGATAATTACTTCATTATTGGGTCAAATTTTGGTTTTCCTTTTTATTTAAATAATGCAAATAGTGCCAGAATATATATATATATATATAACAAAAGTCACAGATTTTCTGCTCTGTCCCATCCATGCTCCAGTTAAGCTGCTTCAAAACAAGCAATTTCAGTAATTTTTGTTTTTCATATATTTACCTCCATATTTCTGCACACATTTTCTCTATTTTTTCTTAATTTATCAACTTTAGATATCTTTATTGAGTTTCTGCTTATGTGTGATGTGTATATAATTCATCCACATTTACCTGCTCACCCATTTTCATGTTCATGGTTATCATATTTATAATTCTGTTATTCATAGCAGTCAAATAATGTGGTATGACTGTATTTTCTTTTTTTTTTTCTTAAGAGAGAGAGAGCACTAGTTGGAGGGGAAAGGCAGAGAGAGAGAGAATCTTAAGTAGGATACATGCTCAGCACAGAGATGGGGCTCAATCTCACAACCCTGAGACCGTGATCTTAGTGGAAATAAAGAGTTGAGAGCTTAACCAACTGAACCACCCAGTGTCCCTGCATTTTCCTTCTCGAATAGTATCTCACTCTAATGTTAATAATTGCTTCATTTTTTTCACTACTATAGTTTTCTATGTACCTATCCTTATTTTTCTCTAGTTGCTCCATGAGAACTTTTCATGTTTATATGAGTAAACATTTTTTTAAGTAATATCAAACATATCGAGTAATCTATTTCTCTTTTTTCTGAATATTTAATTTACAGGAGACCTTCTGAATGCTGCGATTTGAATTGATGCCTCTTTCCATCTCTTCTGCAATTGTTACTCTGGAGTGTCCCTTCACCATGTTTCTGACTTGTTCTCTCACTTCCTAGATCACTATTCTCTCATGTTTTACTCCCTTCTTCTTCCAGAGCCCTCAACAGTTTCTCAGACACATTGGAGGTAAATTTTTTGAGAAACTGAATGTCTCAAGATATCTTCATTTTGCTCTGACACTTGATTACACTCATAACCCGAAGACATCGTTCCACTGACTTTTATTGTTCCTATTGAAAAATACAATGTTATTATTTCTAATTATTTTTTGTATGTGACCTGCTCCATATTTCCTCTCTGCCTTCTCCCACCTGTCTGAAATGTTTCAGATCTTCTATTGATCTCTGAAATTGCATGATGACATTTTCTTTGAAACATAAAAGAAGTCTCTTTTCTTTCATTGTTTTGTGTAGTCAATGGGCATATTTGTGTCACCGAGTACTGGGAATTTTTCTGAATGTTCTTTGATAATTTCTTTCCCCTGTCTTTACTGTCCATCTTTCTAAAATGCCTATTATTATGACATTGTAACTCTTAGATTGAACATCTAAGTTTTTCACAGGTTCCCTGTATACACCACCTCATACTGTATTGTCGTTTTGTTACATAATCTGGAAGATTTTTCTTAAACTTATCATCAAAGTCATCTAATTTTACTTGTTGTCGTAGGAAAAAAGCTAACTTCCCATAATTATTTCTTATTCTGTGAGTTTTTCCTCTTTTTCATAACATACTTTCTCTCTTCTTTGTGGATAGTTAATTTTCTATTACTCTGCAGATACTCTTTACAATTTTAAACATTTTTCTTGTGTTTTCTGCCTGCCCTGTTTCTCTTTATTTATTCATTCATTTATTTGTTTTGTATTACATCCTTCATGGCCCAGACTTTTCTCAAATGCCCAATTCTCCTTGGCTATTTAACACTCAGACACTAAAAGATTTCTTGGAATTTCCATGTGCCTGGGGGAGGCTACCTGATGAATGTGCTTCACTGTATGGTAGTCAGGTGGGGGAGGATTGCAGTACTTTCTGTCCATATCTAGGTTGAAGAAATGAGAACTGCCTCCCTTTATGACCACTTCTTCATCACTTTATGTCCAAATTATCCTTTTAAATGCTGTATCAGGAACTTAATCACAATCTGTGTTTTGGGAGCCTAATCAACCATTACCAGTTCCTGAGGAAATTCATCAAAAGCTGTATCTGAGGACTTTTTTTTTTATCGCCACCTCATTTAACACTCATTAGACCCTAGACAGAGAAAGGGAGGTATCTCCAATCGAGAGTTTGGAAGATGAAAGCTCTTCAACTCTGAATTGCATTCTTCAATTTTAAATGTCAGTGAAAATTTCAAGTGCCCTCTAAATTCTCAGAAACTGCAACACTCCTCAGATACTTTGAACTTACTGACTCACTGGAAGCTCCGTATGGTGAAGATGCCAAGTATTCAGAAATGGAAAAGCAGAATTTGAATTCAGATAAAATACAAGCCATGTTCCTCCCTAGAAGATGACAGCAACAGGCACACATTTTCTGTTTTCTAATTTTTTCCCCTCACTTTGGTCATCTGTACATTTCTTCCCATTTCATAGCATCAGATATCAACTCTCAAATTGATGAGCCACCTTCTGTCATTATTTCTCAATGTTCCAATATAATCTTCTCCATCTGGACATTTTTAAAGATCACGGCTTTCAATGTGGCTCTGTGTTGTTTATCAAATGGCACAATTCACACAGGGGACTGACTGTCCAGGCTGTTCCCTGCACAGAATGTGGTTCTGAAGAGAGTGAATACAGAGCTTCATTTATTTTAACCCCTGCTTCTCTGGTAGGGAGTCACTTAGGATCTGTAATACCATATCAATAGATAAATTCTAATGAATTTTATAATAGCCATTTCATTGGCAAACAGAAGGTTTATCTGAACAACAAACCTCTACTAATAACATGCAGATTTGAGATTTAATATTCTAAATCACTGATGTCACCTTCTAGTGAAAAGAGTATTTATTAGTTATAAAGGGTTTTTTTCCCCCATCATTACTAGAAATAATGTCTTCTGATAGAACAATATAATATTCCAGAAACAACCTATAGAAACAAATCTACAGGGGTGCCCGGGCTCAGTGGGTTGAGCAGCCAACTCTTGGTTCGGCTCAGGTCATGATCTCAGGGTCATGACATCAAGCCCCAAGTAAGGCTCCACGCTGCTGAGCATAGAACCAGGTTGGGATTCTCTCTCTGCCTCTCCCTCTGCCCTTATCCCCCATCCCTCTTTCTAAGAAAGCAAGCAAGCAAGCAAGAAAGTCAGTCAGTCTACATTTGGGTAAATATGAGACCTTTCCAAAGTCTTATTATGCTATTTAGAATAAGCTCTCATTTTCTCCCTCTTTTTCTATCTTCCTGAGATTGGGGAGGGCAGTTTTCTCAGTCAAGTAAGATCATACTTCAAAGAACATAAAACTTTGCAACAGTAAAGACTTAAGATCATTTTACTACTGATCTGAAAACTATTTTGAAAAAAATGTCTAACAATAATTCCAACTTGGCTCTGATTATACTTAAGAGAAGGAGATATAATCACTTAGATGTTCAGTATAATCATAATTTGAAAGAAAGCCCAAAGAAAAAGTGATCAGCTACAGGGATTTAATGTCATTGTGTTGCTTACATAGTAAATAGAAAATCAGAAATAAAAAAAAATTCTTGACATTTCCAGCTTTCATTTTTCACTAAGATGTATTTTCACAAATGTGTATTTATCTCAAATACTATGTTTACTGAAAACTTTAAAGGAATGCACAAAGGGAAAAATTATAAAACACTGTGATAGTGAGAAACAAGAGGAAATTTGAACAATTGAACTTCAGATATTTTTGAAAACTTTTCCATAATTAAATATGCCTTCTAAGACAATTTATAAAGTTTATCAAATATTTCTTACATCACTTATAATAGGAAATTGATTAGAGTATATAAAGTGGGAAGTCAGTCTAAAACACAAACTCAGAAAAACATTGTTACTTCTAATTGATCAGTATAATCAAGATATGTTTTTAAAAGTACTCTAATAAATGCTGGTCATTCAAAACTATTTTCTAAGTATCTCTATTAAAATTAAAAATATCAATTAATTCACCTACCAGATTTGCAATGATATAATGGTAACCTTTAACATGTTTTCCAATGGTAATAACCTAACAAAGATAAAGAAATAATTATTTAATACATGCAAATAATATAAATTATAATTATTGATGTTATGACCTAATTGAGGAAAAAAGTGGAATTTTATCTACTATGTTTTCTGATATCCTATGATGGGTCCTATTTGACAAAATATAATTCTAAAATACAGAGAATATTTCTCTCAGAAAAAAGTAACAGTGTATTTCAGTTTTGTCTTCAGTGAAGACAGTTTTGAATTATTTCAGTTTTGTCTTCAGTGAAAATAAAGTCACAAGATTTTAAGAAATGTAAAATGAAAAGAATATTGAATCCATAAGTCATAATTTTATTTCTACAAAAGCTATTTTTCTAAAACATTAGACAGCTGAAATCAACACCTGAGATTTTATACTCACACACTGACACTAAAATTTATAGTAGAACATTAATTTTAAAAATTACTAATAAGCATATAAAAGAATTCTTATATGAATTTATAAAATAATATTATATATTATATTATATATATAATATTTATATGAATTTATAAAATAATATTCCCACCTTAAGAGTTTTGAGATGCTTGCAATTTAGTTCAAATGAACATTATTATTTCCAGCTTGAGGCAGCAAAGCATCAGAGAAACTAATCTTTCTCCACAAATCTAAGTCAAAACTCAATGGCGAGATAAACGTATGATGGAACAAGAGGTTGAGGTCTTATTGGTAATGCTCATGACAGTTTGGGACATTACAGAATCAGTGTGACTTTTCACTGATCTATAGCAATTCAAGAGAGTAAGACTTTGGTGAAATGGCCATGCTGTAGTCCTAGTACTTAGATATTCAAATGTAGCTCTCTTTTTTTTTTTTTTTTTTTTAAAGAAAATTTCACACCAAAAGAAAGCAGGAAATGCCAGGGCTGCAGAGAAACATTCAAACCATTAGCTCATTTCCCTGATGACACAGTTTTGGTGACTTCCCATTGCTTCTAGCATAATAAGCAAAATCCTTAATTTATGCTACAAAGTCCAATAATCTTGCAAGCTTCTCCAGGCCCTCTTTTTCTAAGTATTTACAGAGTGAATAAGTAAATACTGTTTCTTTTTCTTTAAATATAGTTCAATCCCACTTTTTGCTTGGGTCACTCTACTCCTTGAAGGTCTTCCATGATCTCTTAATCTAAATTTTTTTGGAATTTTTTTCTTAACATCCTGTTCTCTTCATTCATATATACCACCATCATAATTGCATATTAATTTCTGTAAATATATCATAAATATTTACCTTAATGGGGTTGCCTGTTTTATTTAACATTACTTTCTTGGATCTACCACAGTGCTTGTCTGGCAATATTAGACACCCAAGGAAATTTAATGAATGAGTAAATGAATGAAAACAAGCCAGACAAATGCTGTCAGTGTGTGAACCCTCCATAGATCCTCCTGTCCCTGTTAAAGATAGGTTCTTCTTCCTCCTCTTAGACCACATTGCTTTCTAACTTGTAGAACTACAGTATGACATGTAAAATTTGTCTTCCCCTCTAAACCATGGGTTAATGGAGCACAGCTACCCCTATTCCCTATCTTTGCACATTTCATTCTAGACACAGAGGATGTCTACAGTTAATGTTTGCTGAATGATGCAACCAACCACTGTACACACTCATTTAATAATTTAAGAGTGTCTTATGAAAATACAATAAACATGTGCAAAGTCTCTGTACCTTTTGAATGGATGTCCATATGTACATTTAATCATCATATATTTGTTTCAACATATTACATTCCATATATTCCCAAATTCTCCTATAGTTTCCATCTTCTAGTTTTGGAAATAATTATTTTCATGTAGATTTTCACCAACATTTGTTATGATGATCCATGAATACATAAATTCTTTAAAAAAAGACTAATGACTATTATTAAAATTCAGTTTTAATGAGAATCTCCTATGAAATTCAAATGAGTTGCTGAGGATCACATTTGAACAAGAGGCCTTCAGGTTAAAACAACCCTAACTTCATCTCCTGAGACAAGAATTAAGACTTTTTCACTGAAACGTTCACCTCTCTGGCATAAAACATTTAGCTCTTTCTCATAACAAGTTAGTTTATCCAGTTATTTAATATTTTATGTGAGATCCATTTTGTATGTCTTAGGGCCTGTATTATTACATATCAATTAAAGCTACATCAACATTTATGTTTGCAAAATGTTTTGTGTTATACAAATGGTGAATTAATTTTTTACTCAAAATCTAAAAGGGCCAAGAAATGCATACTTAACTGCATATTTTTCTTCCAATCCTATATTATTCCAAGTAACCAATAGCCACTACACACACACACACACACACACACACACACACACACACACATTTATCAGTTGGGAAAAGAAGCAGATACCCAGTGAAGCAGATCTTAACTCACTAAATCATGATGCTGCTTCACTAACATCCCTGGTTATTTACCCTACATATAATATAGTGGATCTTATTTTTATCATTAAGATATTACTGAATAGCTGTCCTATCCTAAGAGACTTAAGTGGAATCAAAGTGGTATGGTAAGCACAGATAAAACATCCTTATGTCCAGTAAACTTCTCAAACAGCAAACACAGACTGAATATGTCTCCCCTACAAATTTTAATTTCATAGATTAATAGTTTTATAGTGACACAAAGCCCACCTAGCAGGAGGAAACAAAAATCTTGGAAAAACAAATACAGGCATTCTCTGAAGACACGGATGTGTTCAGACAACATGGGCTCAATGTTCCATACTGTACTCTAATGTTTGATGGTCTTATGTTTTGCCACAAACTGCTCACTTCTCTCTTAGAACCCCAGCCTTATTTTCACTTAATTAGTGGCCACTCCTTTATCTCTAAAATGTTCAACAATTTAAATTTTAAATTTCCAACTAAAAATATCAAACTTTAGGGCAATGCTAATCATACAGAACATAAGACTCAGTAGCTACATATTGAATATAGTTAATGATTAGTATGGTATGTCAGCATGATTGAAGACCATCTGCTATTGCTAACTGAAGCCAGAGGTAATTTAATTGATGACCTTTGCTTCATCCTACATAAACCATAAAGGAAAAACTGCTGTTCAGCACCTCACACGAATACTCGCTGCAAATGCTGACACTGCACGCACATTCTATATTTGGTGCCATTAGAAAACAGAGTAGCCAACCTGGTCTACGATGTCGTTTACTTTATCCCGTTCACAGTCCAGGATTACACGCCGTTCCTTTTTTAACTCCAGATCTTGAAAAAGTGATCGGTATGTCTCATCTTTCTTGTCATTGTTAATGTTTCCCACATTGATAGCAGTCACTTGCCATTTCTTTTCCGCAGCAGAATCCAGTACAGCTTGCAGTGTTGATAAGCCTAGGAAGGCAAAGAAAAATGATGACCGAAAAAGATACTGGAATAACTCAGAATTACGTTGTGAAATTGACAGCAAATATATTTTTAAGTCTGATATTTTTGTGCAACTGAGGGGATGTTGACTCCTCTAAAAAGCTACAGTGAGGATCTTTATCGACATTGAATTATTTCCGCTTCACATCAAAAACTCTTTTATCTATATGCTATTGTTCTGATGGAAAGAACCATATTTCCGGGGGGATAGTCTCCCCTTCTTTCAGCTCTTTCAGCTGTCTTCTTTCAGATATTACCAAAGAGTAATGTCTGTGATACCTTTGGTTAACGTGAGATCCAAAGACATGACACACATTTCTTTCTCTTACAGAATGGGAAAGACTGTTTCTTTACATATGACAACCTATCATTTCATAATAACATCCTCAAGAGGATGTTGAATGAAAATGTTGCAAACATTTTCAGGGAGACAAATCTACATGAGTCTGTGTGAGCATACAAGCCAATAATCTCAATGAGGCTGTTATATATCCTCCTATTGTCTTCCAGTCAGCCGTTGTTTTCCTCAGCCTTCTGTCACATCATGTTTTTGTTATTGGGACTGATCCCACAGAGATTAAAATGTTCACCTATTAACCAGATGGTAGCAGTTAGTTTTCTAGCTCAGATTCGTTACATTTACTTAACTTTTCAAATGTAAGACCTGTTTACTATTTAATACTAACTTTGCTTATAACATCATATGACTTAGAAAATTTTCTTTGTATTTTTTTTCCATTTTATTTATTTTTTTTCTTTTTTTTTCCATTTTATTTATTTTTTTCAGCGTAACAGTATCCATTGTTTTTGCACAACACCCAGTGCTCCATGCAAAACGTGCCCTCTCTATTACCCACCACCTGTTCCCCCAACCTCCCACCCCTAACCCTTCAAAACCCTCAGGTTGTTTTTCAGAGTCCATAGTCTCTTATGGTTCGCCTCCCCTTCCAAATTTTTTTTTAATAAACATATAATGTATTTTTATCCCCAGGGGTACAAAAATATATTACTTCATATGTAGGATTGAGAAGGAAAATAATTGGGGAACTTATTCCCTAAAGTTAAATCTTCAGTTTAACACTAGGAAAAGCAGTACATAAATTTGTCTTCCACATCACTTCATGTCTTCACAGCCAACCTAAATTCAACATTTCCATTAATAGCTTAATGAAAAACACAAAATCTGGGCTCCAAAAAGAATTCAGGACTCATCACATCATCTTTCTGATTCCAGAAAGTCCTACATCTTTCTCAGAAAAATGCTGATTTCTTTTTAGACATAAAATGTGGGATTTACCTAATATGGTCACACTACTCTATAAATTTTATTCACGTGCTACACTTTATTTTCAATCTATTTACTATGGCAAAAATATGTGCATTGTAAAAAAAAAAACTACTGAACCTGAAAACAGCATTAAAAATTGTATTGATTCAGTACCAAGAGTATATAAGATTAGCTTAGAACATCTTGTGATAAAAAAAAATGCAAGAAAGCTCTCCAAAACTATCAGAGTTGTGTCAAAAGACTCAGGAGCCAATGTGATGAAGACCAAGTAAATTTGAGGCAATTTGGATATCAATAGGAATAATAACTGCAAAAGACTTAAATATATCACATATTTTATACCCATGAATTTTTATTAATACCTAAAATTATAAACTACCAAAACTGAAACAGCAAGAAATAGAAAACTTGAACCGATTGATAGCCAGCAAAGAAATTGAATCAGTGATATTTAAATGTATATAAATATCTGGTTGTCTTTGAAGAACACTAGGAGCTGAGTTATTATTTTGAAATTGGTAAATAAAGGAAAAGAAACAGGCATTTTCCTACCCCTCCTTTATGACCTATACTCAGGATAATAATTAGTTACGACAGCTTTTCCTTTTTTGGAAAACCTCATTTGTCCAGCTGACAAATGACAAATGATGAAGGAAGATAGATTCAGAATTACAACCATCTTTTAACACATAGTGAATTAATGAATCAAGGTAAAAATCATTAACTGCTACTAAAATGCAAAAGTTACCTGTCTCTAAATAGGAATATTTAACATCAGCTATGGAGTATTCCTGCCAAAAAATGAACATGAATCTTGCCAGACTTCTAGCTCTAGCTACCGATTTATAAGGAATATGTGGCACAGTAATATACTAAATATCAGAGTGTTGCAATCATCAGATTGAAACTCTGCATATGTTATTAGAGACTTAAGAAATATATTAACCAATTGGGGGATAAAGATCTCATTTTTATCTTGATTCAAATAAACTGTGGGGAAAAATAGATGATATTAATGAATTACTGTAAACCTGCCTGCATGTGATAATGACATTGTGGTTATTTCACAATACAAACTGAAATATGTACAGATGAAAATACATGATGGCAGGTATTTGTTTCAAAATAATTGTGAAGGACAAGGGATATAGATAACTACAGAATTCCTTGTACATTTGTCATTAACAAAGCTGAGTTAAGAGTCCTTGGGGATCTTCATACTATTCTATTTTTTATTTTAAACATTTCATTATGAAAATTGAAAATAATTTATATTTATTTCAAATTGGGAAGTTGAGCCATAAACTGAACTTAAACGGAATTTGTGCTTTTTTTTTTTTTGACAAAACAGCAATAATTGTTTCTTCTGTCCAGTCATGTACCAAACACAGGATATACAAGAATTTCTCAAAGAATAACTTAAACAAGAGACCACTTTCCATTGTAAAAAAAAAAAATCTATTAATGATAAAATTTCTTTTAAAAACTTCATGGATCACCTATGATTTCCATCCACTACTTATAAATAAATCATTCTATGATATAATTCAAACCCTCTTCCTGTTTTTCATCATCAGTGAAGATAGAACATACAGCTGGCCATCATGATCAATTCAAGAGCTCTCAAAGTGCTTGAAAACAGTTATTAAATCTATCCAGTCTTCTTTCCCAAGTAGGAAAAAATAGCTAATTTTCTAAACCTCTTTCACTATCTAGGTCCTACTTTTTCACCAATTTTAATCTTTATGCAACTAACTCTTCCTTGTTACCTCCTTAAAAACATTGTATCTAAGAATGATCTTCCATATGCTATCCACGTCATATATAACACTGCAATTCCTTTCTTCTAAGCAGAAATTATTATTTGTTTTTATGTAATTATGAAATTGACCACATATTAAAATTTCAAGTAGTGATGTTCTTGATATTCTATCTCATCTTTCAATATATATTACAAGAAATTTTAGATACAAATAATGATTTTTAAATGGGTTTAATCAAGTGATATTTCTATACCTAACATTGGCAGTTTATCTTGTTAAAAAAAGGAAGATAATATATTACATTAATAAAAAGGCATTTTAAAAAATAGTGCAAAAACAATAAATACTGTTACACTGAAAAAATAAATAAAATGTAAAGATGCAAAAAAAAAAAAAAGCCAGACAGGAGTAAAAGCGGCCAGGACAGATTGTAATCAGCAATACACTATTGCAGTAGTGTATGTATGCAACACCAAAGATTAAGGAATAATTGACCAAAAAAAAAATAAATAAATAAATAAATAAATAATAGTTGAGTTTTCAATGAATTCATTCTATGTGTCAAAAATAACTCACAGTTGGTGTGGGTTTTCTCTTATTAAAACCCTCAGAATTAATGTTTTGTAACCTATGAAGCCTAAAAACATTACATCCATTAAGAAGCTAAATGGCTCAAGTGGTGCAATATCAGATTTGATTAATTTAGTGTCATCAAAAGACAATAAATAATATTAAATCATCTAGGAACAGCCAGAAGTAACTCACAATCCATAATATAGTTTGACTCATGATTTAAGGAGATTGCTCTCCCATGCTTAGTAATCCATATTCTTAGACTTGTTTTTTCAGTAATAGTAACAGATCTCTTAGGCTCCTAACTTGATCTGTGTCTTCCTCACAACTAAGACTTTTGTGTTAATTCTGGTTAGTTTAAAATTAACAGATCATTTTTTTTATTCGTTTATTTGTTTATTTACAGCATAACAGTGTTCATTGTTTTGGCATCACACCCAGTGCTCCATGCAAAACGTGCCCTCCCCATTACCCACCACCTGTTCCCCCAACCTCCCACCCCTGACCCTTCAAAACCCTCAGGTTGTTTTTCAGAGTCCATAGTCTCTTATGGTTCGCCTCCCCTCCCCAATGTCCATAGCCCGCTCCCCCTCTCCCAATCCCACCTCCCCCCAGCAACCCCCAGTTTGTTTTGTGAGATTAAGAGTCATTTATGGTTTGTCTCCCTCCCAATCCCATCTTGTTTCATTTATTCTTCTCCTATCCCCCTACCCCCCCATGTTGCTTCTCCATGTCCTCATATCAGGGAGATCATATACTATGCAGCCATCAAAAGAAATGAAATCTTGCCATTTGCGACGACGTGGATGGAACTAGAGTGTATCATGCTTAGTGAAATAAGTCAATCGGAGAAAGACAACTAACAGATCATTTTTAAAATCACTGAAAATACATGTTACAACTATTGAGGTGAAATTAACCTCTTCAAACCTAACACGAATTCATTTCTTGGTCTCTTGGTACCACATTCTAATTAGGGGAAACAATATTACCTGAGATAATTACTTTTTCCTTTCCACACAAACTAGCATAAAATTATCTTCATTAATACCTCTATCCTTTAACCAGACTATAAACTTGCATGAACAGTGGGACTTCTTTAAAAATATTGGTTTACTTCAAGTTATTAGTAAGTAGTAATTGTTCTACTCTAGTATCTATACTATATCAGGATATTTGAATTATAGCAGAAACTGATTTCTTTTTATCAAATTACTCAGAACAAAGAAAGCTTGAGATACACAGTTGTTCATCTACAAATTGAAAAATTTAAAAAAAAACATAAAATTAATGATTTCTCCTAAATCACATATTTAAAATGCATTTTAAAGTAACTCAAGAATATTACAAAGTCTAAAATTAAGTTCTAAACTCTATAAATTCTCAGGCTTTTGGCTAAAATAAAGAATGACTAGACTATGTTTTGTTGGATTATATTACCACTTCAAATGCTTAATTGTTGCAAAACTAGTTATAGTTGTATAACCTATTTGTGAGCTGACAATCACCCTAAAACTCTTCAAAAGTATTACCATCAGTACTTCACAGTTTCATCTTGAGCTAGTGTTAATAATACTGTGAGAGAGTTATAGAAACGTTATCAGCCTAAAGACAGGTAAAGTCTAAGTGTTTTAATTGGTATATTAGCGGGTAGATTAAAAATGATTACTGCAAATAGGTATATTTCACTCATATCATTTCTTTCTTTTCAAAAATATTTTCTTTGTTTCATTTAAAATTCACTGCCCTTATTCATCTTTCAGGCACAGAAATTAATATTCATGATCATTAAATCATAGCAGCATGCCTAGGCAGATTAGATTAACATACATTTCCCTCATTGACTTTCTCAGGAACATCTGAAAAGAAATTTATAATTTGGAAGTATTTTTATTCTATGCATGATTTCTTCCTAGAACTGAAATCAAAGAGCCTTCCCTTCAGGGAACAAATAGTATAGTTTAAAAGTAAAATCAAGACATAAAGATATAAAAGCATTAGTTCTAGTTTTACTTACTATCTATAGAAATGTGTTGTCTTACCTTATTGACACTGAACCAATAAATAAGAGACACATTTTGATTAAAGTCTTGGTTCAAATTTAATACATAAGGTGATATTTAATGTTTTAACATAGTTAAACCCATTACTCTATAGTTTCAAATGTATTGAAGATCTATCTACCTACTGTCTTTGAAGTAATAATATGCTTTATTTTATTTTATTTTATTTCTTTGACAGAGAGAGAACACAAGTAGGGGGAGTGGGAGAGGGAGAAGCAGGCTTCCTGCCAAGCAGGGAGCCTGATGCGGGGCTTGATCTCAGGACCCTGGGATCATGACCCGAGCCAAACGCAGATGCTTAATGACTGAACCACCCAAGCACCTCAATAATAATATGCATTTAGGAAGAGCATTTGTTCATCAAGAAGTCGCAGGCTGCTACAATATGGCTTGGATAAAGAGAAGATAGCGGTCCTAAAACATCACAGGCACCAAATGAACATTTTCAGCACTGCTTTCATGGGTAAACTTGAACTAGAAGAAGATGAACCCTACAAAGACCAAGATGCATCCATGCCCTGCCTTGTTTATAATTGGGACATGGACTCCTGGACTTGTTGCTCAGCATTTTGATGGATGGTGGGAAGGAGGAAGGGTTTAAAGGGTAGTCTTGGGAGCAGTGCAATAAATAAGCATAGAAAAAAAATTTTTTTTTCATCCAGCTGATATTTGGGGCAGAAAGTTATGAGCCATTTTCAAGCTTTGGCCCCATGCTGCTCAAAAGAACATCAATTAGTATATTTAGAAATTAATATTTAATAATATAGGGACACATGGGTGACTCAATTGCTTAAGTGTCTGCCTTCAGTTCAGGTCACAATCTCCCGGTCCTGAGATTAAGACACACATCAGGTTCCCTGCTCAGCAGGTAGCCTATTTCTCCTTGTCCTTCTGACCCTCCCCATGGCTTGTGTGCTTTCTCTCTCTCTCTTTCTCTCTCTCTCTCTCAAATGGATAATAAATACAATATTTTCTAAAAAGCCATTATGTTTTATTCTACACTCAGAAAATATTATTAAAAATTGGGGGAAAAAACCTGTATGCCAACAGATTGGACAACCGAGGGAAAAATGGATAAATTCCTAGAAACGTATAAACTACCAAAACTTAAATAGGAAGAAATAGAAAATTTGAACAGACCAATAACCAGCAAAGAAACTGAGTCAGTAATCAAGAAACTCCCAACAAACCAAAGTCCAGGACCACATTGCTCTTCACCTAGATTTCATAGGTGAAATCTACCAAACATTTAAAGAATAGTTAATATCTAGTCTTCTGAAACTATTCAAAAAATATCAAAGGAAGGAAAACTTCCAAATTCATTTTATGAGGCCACAGAATTACCCTGATACCAAAACCAGATAAAGACACGACTAAAAAAGAGAACTACAGGACAATATTCCTGATGAATATTCTCAATAAAATACTACAAAACTGAATTCATTAATACATTTTTAAAAGATCACTCACCACAATCAAGTAGGATTTATTTCTGAGTTGCAAGGATGGCTCAATATTCACAAATCAGTCAATATAATACATCACATCATAAAAGAAAGAATAAGAACCACTTGAGCAATTCAAAATATGCAGGAAAAAAAACATTTGACAAAGTACAATATCCAGACATAATAAAAACCCTGAACAAAGTAGATTTAGAGGGAATATATCTCAACATAATAAAGACCATCTATGAAAAACCCACAGTTAACACTATCTTTAATGGGGAAAAACTGAAACCTTTTCCCCTAATGTCCGGAACAAGACATGCATGTCTACTCTCACCACTTTTATTCAGCATTGTACTGGAGTCCTAGTCACAGGAATCAGACAATAAAAATAGATACTAAATTGATAAGGAAGAAGTAAAACTTTCACTATTTGGAGATGACATGATACTGTATATAGAAAACTAAAAAGACTGCATCAGAAAACTGCTTGAACTCATACACGAATTCAGTAAAGTTGGAGGATACAAAATCAATGTACAGAAATCTCTTGCATTTCTATACACCAATAATGAAGCAGCAAAAAGAGAAACTTAAAAAAAAAATCTCATTTACAGTTGCACCCAAAATAATAAGATACCTAGGAATAAACCTAATCAACAGGGTGAAAGATCTGTAAACTATAAAACACTGATGAAAGGAATTGAAGATGACAGAAAGAAATGGAGACATTCCATGCTCATGGATTGAAAGAACAAATATTGCTAAAATGTTTATACTATCCAAAGCAATCTATACACTTAATGCAATCCTTACTAAAATACCAAGAGAATTCTTCACAAAACTAGAACAAATAATCATAAATTTGTATGGAAGCACAAAAAATCCCAAATAGCCAAAGCAATCTTGAAAAAGAAATGCAAAGCTGGAAGCATCATAATTCCGGACTTCAAGTTACATTACAAAGCTCAAGTGATCAAACAGTATGGTCCTGGCACGAAACAGACACATAGATCAATGGAACAGAACAGAAAATCCAGAAATAAATTCACAATTATATAGTCAATTAGTCTTCCAATGGGAAAAAGACAGTCTCTTCAACAAATGGTGTTGGGAAGACTAGACAGCAACAGAGAAAAGAATGAAACTGGACCACTTTCTCACACCCTACACAAAAATAAATTCGAAATGGATTAAAGATAAAAATGTAAGACCTGAAACCATACAAATCCTAGAATTTGGATAGGCAGAAATTTCTTTGACCTTGGCCATAGCAACTTCTTTCTAGATGTGTCTCCTGAGTCAAGGGAAACAAAATCAAAAATAAACTATTAGGACTACATCAAAATAAAACGTTTCTGCATGATGAAGGAATCAATCAACAAAACTAAAAGGCAACCAACAGAGTGGGAGAATATATTTACAAATGATACATCTGATAAAAGATTAGTATCCAAAATACATAAAGAACTTATAAAACTCAACATCCAAAAAAACAAATGATCCAATTAAAAATGTGCAGAATAAGAGTCATTTATGGTTTGTCTCCCTCCCATAAATGACTTTTAATCTCACAAAACAAACTGGGGGTTGCTGGGGGGAGGTGGGATTGGGAGAGGGGGAGCGGGCTATGGACATTGGGGAGGGGAGGCGAGCCATAAGAGACTATGGACTCTGAAAAACAACCTGAGGGTTTTGAAGGGTCAGGGGTGGGAGGTTGGGGCAACCTGAGGGTTTTGAAGGGTCAGGGGTGGGAGGTTGGGGGAACAGGTGGTGGGTAATAGGGAGGGCACGTTTTGCATGGAGCACTGGGTGTTGTGCAAAAAGAATGAATACTGTTACGCTGAAAAAATAAATAAAATGGAAAAAAAAAGAGAAAAAAAAAGAAAGAATGTAGGTAAAAAAAAAAATGTGCAGAAGACATGAACAGACATTTCTCCAACGAACACATTCAGATATCCAATAGACACATGACTAGATCCTCATCATCACTGATCATCAGGGAAATGCAAATCAAAATTACAATGAGATATCACCTCACACCTGTCAGAATGACTAAAATCAATAACACAAGGAACAACAGGTATTGGAAAGGATGTGGCCAAAAAGGAACCCTCACGAATTGTTGGGACTACAAACTGGTACAGCCACTGTAGAAAACTGGATGAAGGTTCCTAGAAAAGTTAAAAATAACCTTATGATCTGGCAATTGTACTGCTGTGTTTACCCAAATAATTAAAAAAAAAAAATTCAAAGGGATACATGAACCCTTACATTTATAGCAGCATTATTTGCAACAACCAAGACATGGAACAGCCCAAGGGTCTATCAATTGATGAACTGATAAAGAAGATGTGTTATATATACACAAAGAATGAAGTCTTGCCGTTTGCAACAACGCAGATGGAGCTGGAGAGTATAATGCTAAGCAAAATAAGTCAGTCGGAGAAAGACAGATACCATATGATTTCACTCACATGTGGAATTTAAGAAAACAAAACAAAGAAGCAAACGGAAAAAAATAAGAGAAAGAGAGAGACTAAACAAGAATCAAACTCTTAACTATGGAGAAGATGGATACCGGGGGTAAGTGATTGGGAGAATGGGTGAAAGAGGTGACAGGGATTAAGGACTGCATTTGTTGTGATGAGCACTGGGTGTTGTATGGAAGTGTTGAATCACTTTGTTGTACACCCGAAGCTAATATACAGTGTGTGTTAACTAACTGAAATTAAAATATTTTTAAGTTGAAAAAAAACCAACCTTATAATCCAAGAAGTAGAGAGAGTGCCACATCAAGGACAGACCAAAGTGTTTAAATTGAAGCATGTAGAGACACACTGAGATGAAATCATAGAATCTATTTTTAAAGCGTGCATAGCAGGGATAAAGGGAACAAAGATGCATGCTCATAATCACATAACACTAAACAAGGAGGTGCTTCCTTGAAGGGTATGAGGTTAACAGCTGAAGAAAAGAAAGCCAGTCATACAATAAATGCACAAATGAACTTTTCAAAATGTAATATGATGGCAAAGCTATAAAAACTAGGAAAGTAATAAGAAAAAACTAGATAGCAAAATCCCATTCCTTAATCCAAGTAAAACACTATGTAAAAATGAAGTCTTTTACTATTTTGAGTCTTATACACTTACCTCTGAAGAGTTTCAAATTCAGTGTAACACTGTTCATATTAAAACAGGAGCAACCATTTTATAATACCTTGGAAATGTGTCCATAAGGCCATTTTTGGCTTTAATATATAATACTTCACTTTAACATATAATACTGTAACTCTAATATTCTTCTCTCAAAAGATGAACTGAAACTCAAATCAATTTGTAAAATGTAATGATGAGATTATCTCATCACTTCAGTTTCATTTAATATTTCCAAATTATGTATTTATAAAATCACTTCAAAATGTTTCATGTTCTTTTTACAAGTTCATGAACTCATACTTCTTCACCTGATTGTCTCCCAGAGCTTGTCCTCAGTATCTCTCTCCAAATACTAGAGTTTCTCTCTTTCTGTTTATGGCCTCTGTTGTCTATATGACTTTTCTCAAAAGTTCAGTTTCACCTAGAGGGAGTCATAATGAGGGTGAAGTATACCCCTGTTAGGGCCAATTTAATGTTAAAACCTGTTTAACTATTAGGGCCTGCTTAGCCAGAAAAACTCCATATTGCCTAGGTAGCCATATTGTTGTTTACATCTAAAGACTTCATTACGGGAATAAACGCCCCAGTAGTTCCTGGTATGGTACCGAGTATCAATTCTGGGAGTAAACGCCTTAACAATAGAAGCCCTGTGCCTTGGGTCTGTGGTATGCCCTATAAAACCAGCCTGTGAGATCAGGAGGGGGTCGCTCTCTTCGGAGGCGGCCCTGGCCAGTCAGTCTGACTTTTAATGCTTGGCATAGAATAAAGCTCTGCATAACTTTCACTTTGTCTCTGTCTCGTTCCTTTGATAAGGGACCCCAACAACCCCCACAGTAAAAATGCCACCTTCAGCTTTGTCAAACAGAATCATCTTCTGATCCTTCAACTTAGCCAGTGAGATTCAGGTTCTCAAATTTAAAATACACAGATGCTTAACTCTTATCAATACTATTTATCCAATATCAGCTCTGTTCCAGCATCATCTTAAGTTCTGTGTGTACAGTAAGGAACTGGACCCCCATTACCCCAGTGTAATGGGTATTGCCTGGACATTTCTTTCCTGGGGCTTTATACCCAGGGCTCAAATAAAAGACAAAATGGTAGGCCTTGTGTATAAAACTGTTCCTCAAGCATAGTGGGAGCTCAATAGCAGTTCTTGAGTGAAAGAACAGATATGAATATTCATTATAAATTGTGATAAGCCCTACATAGGAAAAGAGGAGACTTCTTCGTGAGAGAAGAACAGTATGAAATGAAGCTCTGTGGAAATGTTCTGTAAGGTAAACTGTGAAGGGGGAGAAAGAACCAGAGGCGTGTCCAGAATTTGAGGTGAAAGAGTTTGGTTTGGTGTATCTGGACACTGTGAAAGAAGATTAGTTAGATGGATTTAGCTTAGTCAGTGAGCAGGACAGTAGCATAAATTGGCAGGAATCAGACTTGAGAGCCATGTTAGAGATTTTCAATTTTACCTTCATCTTAATGAGAAGTGGTTTGTTTTCTCTTTTTTGTTTTTGTTTTTGTTTTTTGTAAGATTCTATTTATTTGAGAGAGAGTGAATAAGAGAGAGAGCATGAGAGGAGGTAGGGTGAGAGGGAGAAGTTACCTCCCCACTGAGCAGGGATCCCAACACGGGACTCAATCCTGGGACTCTGGGATCATGACCTGAGCCGAAGGCAGTCACTTAGCCAAATGAGCCACACAGGCACCCCAAAGAGAAACAAGTGTTTCTGTGGAGAGGGAAGAGAAGGAACATGTGGTGGTGGCCTGGCCTGGAGCGAAGACAATGAAAAAGAGTGTCCAGAGATAAAATATATTTGCTGGTAGAAATCACTGCCAACAGGGAGCAAGGGTGAAAGAGACATTCAGAATACTCGCAGATTGTAGTCTAGGCTTACGAATGCAAGAGTTCTAAAGGACATAGCAGAGAGCCGAAGGAAAACCTATGAATAAGGTCAGTTTGGCAAGCCTTTTATCACATTAATAGGAAGTATGCTTCGGAATCATCCAGCACATTACAATCCATATTTTCTTTAAATGGTTCTGTTTTAATTTTTTATTCCTCATAGGAATACCAAAGCTCTCCCTTCCCAAAGCAGGGGGGAGAAGTTGTTGACATAGCAAATTTTTTTCAGCTTGTAGAGTGCTGACAGGCTTTTCCACCAAGTGTTCTCATTCCCGGGACTGGGAGGACAGGGCAGAGAATGAGACACCTAGTTTGAGCGCTCCAGATGGGATTGCTGCAGCAAATGACTACAGACTAATCAATGGCGAATTGACTGACGGCTGGCTCTCTTCTCGTCTGCCCTTGTGGGTTAACAAGGTGCCCTGCCTTGGGTGAAACAGGCTTCTGGGTTTCATTTGAACCTTTAAATACTCCAGGAAGCAAGCTGCTGAAGGAAGCCCAGTCTGGTACTTAGGTACTCGTACAATAGCAGTTCTTAATCTTTTTAGTTTGATTATGGGTACTGTCTTTAGAAAAATACATATGCAAATGGGCACAAAATGTTCCTTCAGCTTTAGAAAGTACACCCACTGAAGCCAAATCTTGGACCCAGAAATAGTTAAGAACATCCGAGATTCTAAAGAAAATGAAAACACTAATTTGAAAAGATCTATGCACCCCTATGTGTATTGCAGATTTATTTATAGTAACCAAAATATGGAAACAGCCCAAGTCTTAACTAATATATGAATGGATAAGTTAGATGTGGTATATATACAATGGACTATCACTCAGCCATAAAAAAGGATGAGATCCTGCCACTTGTTACAACACAGACGGATCTAGGGGTTATTATGACCGAAGGAGAGAGACAGAAGGAGAAACTGAGACAGAAGGAGAAAGAAAAATACCATATGATTTCGCTCATATGTGAAACCTAAAAAACAAAACAAAAGAATAAACAAACAGAATCAGACTCTATTTTAAAAAAGCCGAACCAGACCTATCCATACAGAGGACAAACTATAAAATACAGAAAACAGAGAATGTAGAGAATGAACTGCTGGCTGCTAGAGGGGAGAAGGGTGAGGTATTGGGCAAATGGGTGAAGGAGAGTACGATTTACAGGCTTCCAGTTATGATATGAATAGGTCTTGGGAATGAAAGAATGTAGTCAATAGTATTGTCATAGTGCTGTATGGTGACAGATGGGAGCTATACTTGTGGTGAGCAAAGCACAAGGTACAGAGTCGTTGAAATCACTATGTTGTACACCTGAAACTACTATAACATTGTGTATCAATGATACTCAAATCAATCAATCAATAAAACTTTTAAAAGGAATATCTGGGATTCTACGACACATACATCAAGCAGATCTGTTAATACTAAACTTTGCAACAAGAGATGTGGAAAACACGAAGGAAGTAACGCCTCCTGAAAATACAACTTTAGCATAATGAGCCAAGATTCATCCAATTCATATGATAATCAATAACATTTCATCATAAACCTAGAATTACGAAAATGTGTGGGTCTGGTGTCAGAAGACCTGGGTCAAATTGTACCAGCTGCTCAAATGGAACATGAGCAAGTCCTTTAACTTCTCTGAGAATCAGGGATGTCATTTTAAAGCAAGGTTAATAACAGTCATACCTTCCTCATAAAACTTCTGCATGTGAAATTATTTAATTGCCACAAATTTCTCTAGAAGCCCTTATTTACATATCTATTCAGTTTCACTTTGACCAACTTTCAAGGCAGTCACTTCAGTGACCTTCAACTAATAATGTCTTGACTCCGAATCTCAGATGGTACTATTAACATTACAACTGAACATCTGGGTATTGGGTTGACAGAATCTTTATTTTTAAAATGAACATTCACAACTTTTTTTTTTTAACTCTAAATACGTTTCCCAATTTTCAAATTGCATGATTCATTTACACAGAAAAATCAAACCAAGTGACCCCTGGACTTTAACACGCCTGTGTTGCTCCATAACATCTCATATAACTGTCAAGTGTAGGCATTTAATCTGACCCATTACAAAGACATAAGGATATTGTCACTTACCTCTGTCACTGTCATAGAGATATGCAAACTTGTCCCATTGATAGTATTCAATCAAGCTAAGAAGTGCTCCTTTGAGGTCAGGTCTCATCTGAATGACAAATGGATGTGTGCCATCTGTTGGGAAGCTGGGAGTGATGAAGGAGACATGGAGCGTTCCACAAAATGATGTGATGGTATTTACAGACTTCTTGTCATAAAATCCAAAAATAGCATAGACTCCTCTTGAAAACTGGGAGCAGACTGAATAGGAAAAATAGAAAGGATAAATCACTGAAATTGGCATACCATAACGTAGATTTGCTTAAAACTTAATGCTCTTTTATATGGAACATAAAATAAAATGGAAAAATACAGAATTTATATCAATGATCTATCCTGTCTGAGCACTTATTTACTTAGCTCTCTCTTTGAGGAATTCAAAGAATTATAAAGCATTAAAAAGTAATTTTGGCTACAAGAAAATAGATACTTTTTTTTTAACAAACCATGTAAGTGGGAAACTATTTTAGGATAGCCACATTGAAAAAAAAAAGTAGGGGCTCCTGGTTGGCTCAGTTTGGTTGAGCTACCAACTCTTGGTTTTGGCTGAGGTTATGATCTCAGGGTCTTGAGATGGAGCTCCAGTGTGGTCTCCATGTTCAGTGGGAGGTCAGATGGAGGGTTCTCTCCTTCTGTCCCTCCCCACACTCACACACGTACACTCTGTCTCTCTTTCAAATAAATAAATAAATAAATAAATCTCTTTTAAAAAGTGTAAGAACAATCATTAATTGTATGAAGAACAAACTATAGTTACCCAGCATTTATACACATGCATAACATCTTATTCCCTCTAAAATCTGATTCTTTAAAAGGATTTATTGTGTTAATGATGCTTCATATTAGAAGGTCAGAGGGCTTATGAAGGGTTCTAATGCTGACCCAAAGTTCTGTAAGAAAAACCAGATCAAGACTCACAACATACACAAAGAGACATATCACCAGAAAAAGACCTCTAACCTTGGGTCTCTCAGTCAAGTAGCAATTAAATGGAGTTCAGAAACCCAAATTTTAGTCTTTCTCATGGACTTCCCTTACCCATACTAAACAAAGAACATTACCAAATATTCTGATTTAGGACCATAATCCCTAAAAAAAAAAGGTAATATTTTATTTGAAAGTCCCTATCACTCCAAAATCCCTACCACTAAATGGCATATGACAATATCTCCCCCTACCTTTTCCCTCATAGTCAATCACTAATTATTGTTTATCCTAATACCTAAATATACTCAAATGTGATCCACTTGTTTGTAGCTCCATCCCAATCATCCAAGTTCATTAACAACCTATTCTTACATTGTACTTGCCTTGTGACCGGCATGTTCCATGGCACATTAACTCATTTATTTCTCATGAAAACCCTTGAGACAGGAACAATTATTATTCCCAAATAGGGATTTTGATAGGAAAATTGAAACACAAGATTAAGTGATTTGCCCCACGTCACCCAGCTAGTAAGTGAAAGATGCTGTGTTCAAACCTAGGCATCTGGATTCAAAGTCCATGCTTTTAATTAAAATACTGTTTTCCCACATGGATTATTGGAATTCCTGCCCAAATTTCTTCCTTCATCCAATATTCCCCTTTAGTTCGGTTCTCTACAATAAAGCCAGAATAATTCTTTGAAATACAAATCTGAAAATATCTGAGAAGTAATAGTTACTTTATCCAAGATTGATTCCTCTGAAGTGCGCTATAGAAACCACACATGCCATAATGCTTAAAACCACCAATTCAGGTCAACGACATAGATTTAAGTGATTAAATGGCTGATTTTTTTTTAATCTTTTTTTTTCCATTTTATTTATTTTTTCAGCGTAACAGTATTCATTCTTTTTGCACAACACCCAGTGCTCCATGCAAAATGTGCCCTCTTAAGGGTCATTTCAATCCAAGGAAATGAAAATAAGCTATCCAGTAACATAATCTAACAAGCCACAGCATAATACCAAGCATCCTTTCAAATTAATTAATCCTATTTAAAGGATAAAACTAATGCAATTTCATTTCATTCGATTTCCTTTGAAAAACAGAGTATCTGTAGAAAAATAGATTTGCTTCATGAATAAGAGCATTGCTACAATACATACAGATTCTAATAAACAATTCCAGACAATCAATAAATAATAGGCAATAATTTTTAGCAAGTATTAAATGACATGCAAGGAAAGGAAAGCAAGATTGACTATTTGAGTGGTTCTTATTTATCAAATATTCCCATTTTCCTTTATATATTTACTAATCTTCAACCCACTTCTGTCTTTCTAACACAAATTTTCCGGGATTTCTAGGTTTTATCTGCGTAATGTACCAATTGGCATCTTCCTCATTTATTACCAGTCTTCTGAAGAGCAGTCTAATATATCTCAGGAAACTGAATATATTCCTTTACATTCATTTCAAACTTGAACATAAAATAGAGATGAGGTTTCTGCCCTTTATTTATGTTCATATTTTGGTCCTTGTCTGAGTAGAGAAGTTGAAAATAACTTTAATGTGCTGGCCTGGGCTCATTCTTCATATAAGTGGAAAAAAAAAAAAACCCTTCATTGTTAAAACCCTTCCAGGCAAATTCTGTGGTGATTTCTTATTGTATACATGGATATATGTGTACCGACATGTACATCTTAAATCTCAAGTTTGTTCAGAAACTGATGATTCCATATGACATATAAAAAGGGGAAATTGCTATAAAATTCTCTCTGGGTCTATTTTATTCCATTTTCCAGTGATGTGTTGGCATGTCATCTAAATACTATAGGAATATCAGGAGATATGATTTATTGATGAGACCTCTTCTTCTCATCGTAAGTGAAATAGCTTCTGTGATGGGAACAGCAGCCATGGCATCAGCAGAATGCTTGATAAAGGACACTCTTGTTTGAATGTATAGACAATCTTAATAAGGAGCCATACCTTTCATTTTCCATTTGTTTTAGATTCTAAAGTGAGTTGTCAAGGGGCCTCCTGGTTATTGTGGCCATCTGGAAACACTTGGCTTTGGCCCAACAACAGGCACAAGCAGTACAAGACTTCACAAGAAATTATAATTCACCTGATTCCAAAGGCACTTTTTTCCAGGCAATTCAGCTAATTCTCCAATGAGCATAATTTTGTAACAATGGCTTTTCTTTCCTGCCTATCCCTGGTCCTTCCAAACCCTCTTCCCTTATCTTTTATCTTTTCATGGTAGATATTCAATTGTCTATTTGTCTGTATCTTCTTTTTTTCTAGATATTTCTCTCTTAATGTCCTTTTTCTATATACCATTAACAGTCATTTCTACAACACTGCTCACCTCCCTCTCTTTACCTTAGGTCAGTCCCTATCTCTGTCCCCAAACATGATGAGGAGATCTCTGAGATTTACAACCAGGAATCAATCAGAATGCTGACCCGAGCTGAGGTATTTTGCTAACCCAGTTTGCAGTGACCATCTCAAGATTAAACAAAACAAAATAAAAACAAAAAACTTAGTGCTACACTTGTAACCTTCCATTCCCCAAATACCCGAGTATTTTTGCATTCTAACACTGATGCTTTCCCCAATATGCCACAAATACTTGGCCCTGTTGACATAACGCACAAGAATCTTAGGTGCACTGCCTTGAAATTACTCCTCACTTGATTAGAAATAAATTTCTCATTGTGATCTCAACTTTATTTCCCAGCTATCCCTCCAAATTTTAAAGCCATTTCCTAACTTATATCTATCTTCAAAGACAGAAGATTTACTGTCACTGAGAATATCCAAATAACGTGTCACAAATGGTGGAATAATTCCAAAAGTAGCTTCCTAAAATTAGTTGGATAATAACAACACCCTACATATATTCATTCTTTTTTTTTTAATATACTAATAATATTTATTTTTTTTTCAGCGTAACAGTATTCATTCTTTTTGCACAACACCCAGTGCTCCATGCAAAACGTGCCCTCCCCATCACCCACCACCTGTTCCCCCAACCTCCCACCCCTGACCCTTCAAAACCCTCAGGTTGTTTTTCAGAGTCCATAGTCTCTTATGGTTCGCCTCCCCTCCCCAATGTCCATAGCCCGCTCCCCCTCTCCCAATCCCACCTCCCCCCAGCAACCCCCAGTTTGTTTTGTGAGATTAAGAGTCATTTATGGTTTGTCTCCCTCCCAATCCCATCTTGTTTCATTTATTCTTCTCCTATCCCCCTAACCCCCCATGTTCTACTTTAATAAAATATTAAATATCAACGTTGAGAAGCTCAGCAAAGGGAAGTCCTTTTAAAAGACACTTTAGATCAAAACAGCAGAAATTATCATCTCCTGGGTGTAAGTAACTTGCTGATTATTCCACTTTTTATTATAGACCAGATGACATAAGCCAATAACAATGCTGATGGTGCATCCACCTCCCATCTTTCTCTCTCATTGGTGCTGCTAATGTAGCATACTCGAAAGAGCCTGGAGAACCTTGCATGGTTATTTAGTAGAAAGGCAGGAAAAGAACAGGGCATGATTTATTTTTTGTTTTACTTTTTTTTATACTAAATTGCCATTCACTTCAATGAAACAGCATTGGCTGCTTCATAAGCAGGAATGGTGACAGCCCCTTTGCAGTTTGTGCAAAGTCTGATAAAAGCTGTATCACCAAGCAATCCTGACTTGAAAATCTGAATCCCACTGAAAATATCTCTTCTCTCATCACTAAACTTCTGACATTAACGTCTTGCAAATTTTGACCCTGAATTGACTATTGAAATTTCCCTATCATTTGTCAGTAATGACCTCCTACTCACTAAAGCCAATCATCTTTTCTCAGATCAAGCTTTCTTAGCCTCTCTGAATTTATTTATTTATTTATTTATTTATTTAGCTTATGATATTTATTTATTTATTTTAATTTATTTTTTTCAGCGTAACAGTATTCATTGGTTTTGCACAACACCCAGTGCTCCATGCAATACGTGCCCTCCCTATTACCCACCACCTGGTTCCCCCAACTTCCAACCCCCGCCCCTTCAAAACCCTCAGGTTGCTTTTCAGAGTCCATAGTCTCTTATGGTTTGCCTCCCCTTCCAATTTTTTTTTTAATAAACATATAATGTATTTTTATCCCCAGGGGTACAGGTCTGTGAATCTCCAGGTTTACACACTTCACAGCACTAACCATAGCACATACCCTCCCCAATGTCCATAACCCCCTCCCCCTCTCCCAACCCCACCTCCCCCCAGCAACCCCCAGTTTGTTTTGTGAGATTAAGAGTCATTTATGGTTTGTCTCCCTCCCAATCCCATCTTGTTTCATTTATTCTTCTCCTATCCCCCTAACTCCCCATGTTGCATCTCCACAGCCTCTCTGAATTTATTAATCAAAAACTTGCTTTCTGATCTCTCTCTCTCTCTTTCTTTTTCTCTCTCTTTCTCCTGTTATTAGGCTTGGTCTACTCTAATCCCTTCTCCACATTGCTGCCAATGTAAAACAATACCCTCTTGGTACTTTTCCTTTCCCTCTAATTACCTTTCTCTCACTTACCTTTTTATTTTCCCCCCATATCCCAAATTAAAAAGGCATTCTCCAAGGGTCCATTTTCTGATTGTTTTTTCTTCTCTTTTTGCAGCTTATCTCTTAGGGGCCACATTCTTTTTAACAAGGTCAAATTCAACTTTTTATGCATGCTTCCCACAACTTCATTGGCACCTCAGTTGTCTCCATTTGTCTATTTATTTACTGAACAAATACACACTGTAATCATTCAATGTGATGAGTTTGGTGTTAGGCTTAGAAACTGCCACAGCAAACAGGGTAGATATTGTGCATGTTAGCTGGAATTACTAGCTTATCTCTAATCTCTCACCCTCCAATATCATCCACTGGAAAAATGTCTAGTTCCCTACCTACATCCATAAAAACAGGAGGGAAATCCCGAAAATTTTATCCTACAAATCATTTATTTGTGTTGATTTCTTTTTCCCTTTCTGCTCGTGGCACCATAACTCTTGTAATCATTGGTCTTCTAAATTTCAGAATAATTAATTCATTACTCTTTCTTGTTCTGTTCATGATATTTATAACTGTCTCTGTTTTATTCTACTTCATTCATTCCCCTCTTCCTTGCCCTGTCCCCCCACCCCTGCTGGTGGTCTCTCTCTCTCTCTCAAACAAATAAAATCTTAAAAAAAGAGAGAGAGAGAAAAGAAAAGAGGGGCGCCTGGGTGGCTCACTCATTAAGTATCTGCCTTCAGCTCAGGTCACGATCCCAGGGTCCTGGGATTGAGCCCCACATCAGGCTCCCTGTTCAGCAGGGAGTCTCCTTCTCCCTCTCCCACTCCTCCTGCTTTGTGTTCCCTCCCTCACTGTATCTCTCTCTCTGTCAAATAAACAAATAAAATCTTTAAAAAAAGAAAAAAGAAAAAATGAGCTGCAACAGTTTTGGCAACTAGTAAGTTCCATATAAGTCTCTTGTGACCTCCTTACTTATTATATTCCATGTTCTAGTCAATGTTGATACTATTTATTAATCAAGCATCAGGATTTTATTCGTCTTTTCTCTTTAGCATCAAACTCACCAATTCTAAAGGCAAGTGTTCATGTGTTAAAATAAAACCTTTCTTTTCTGAATATGAGGATCCCTCCAGATCTTTTCCTTTCCTTAACCCCCAGCATCCTAAATTGTCACCAATACTGCCCCCTTTGACTTCTCAAATCTGTCCTCTCCAGCTCCCCTGGCATTGCCTTCATATGGTCCTCAAACATTTATTGGCTGGATTGCTGCATTACTTTTGCAAATGTCCCCTTTTATCATAAATCTCATTCTTATCATGGCAGATATAATGCTCCTACTTAAAACCCATCGATGTCTCCCCACTGCTTAGAGAATAATATACGTAATAGTGCTCAGGTGTTACCTGCTCCGTGTGGTCTGAGTTACCTGACCACATGCCTCTCCTCTTCAGAATCACAAGCCTCTCCTACATGTGATTCTTTTTTTTTTTTAATTTCTTCCATTTTATTTATTTTTTCAGCGTAACAGTATTCATTCTTTTTGCACAACACCCAGTGCTCCATGCAAAACGTGCCCCCCATCACCCACCACCTGTTCCCCCAACCTCCCACCCCTGACCCTTCAAAACCCTCAGGTTGTTTTTCAGAGTCCATAGTCTCTTATGGTTCGCCTCCCCTCCCCAATGTCCATAGCCCGCTCCCCCTCTCCCAATCCCACCTCCCCCCAGCAACCCCCAGTTTGTTTTGTGAGATTAAGAGTCATTTATGGTTTGTCTCCCTCCCAATCCCATCTTGTTTCATTTATTCTGCTACATGTGATTCTAAAGCACTCTGAATTTTTGCATGTTAGCCTGAGTTATAACCAAGTTCAAGGGCTTGGCTTTGCCCTTGAACTCTGAGCTTACTGAGAGCAGAGAATGAAGCGCTGTTATCTCACTACTTGGCACACAGCTGGCACTTGACAAATGTTACTTATTAAAATACCAATTCTTCCATGAAGGCTGTCCCACTTACCATCAACTGAATATGGCTTTCTGATTATGAGCCCCTCCCTTATGGGAGTAGAGTATGAAGTACAGTATGTTTGAGTGAGCTTGGGTATGTGTGTGGGGAGGGAGGGTGATGTGGGACCTCCTTGAGATCAGAGTTCAGTGTGAGAGCAAAATAAGGACACCTGAATTGGAAGGCCAGTTTCATCCTTCGCTGGCCATCTGGTAGGTGGAGCAACTGAACCTGAGCCTGTTTTCTCGTCTACTCAGTAAGGATATTAATTCCTCTCCTGCCTAACCTGGAGGAATGGTTTAAAGTTTAGACTAGATAATATAGAGAGAAATGTTGGGGAAAATAGAAATCATGAAATGAATGTGCTAATGACAGAAAATCCAACCAGAGCATTTTGTATTCTCTTCAATACCCAATTCAGGAATTTTCACAAGTACACCATTACTTATTTGTTGAACGAATGGGATCCGAACCAACTGGATAACAAAGATATAAAAGACCTTCCAACAATGAAATTTCATTTCTGTTGATACTGGCAGAATTATGTCAGGACAGCATTTTCATCATTCACTATCACACTGCAAAATAACTAGTGTTCATTAAAATTACCCATGAAATTTAGTCTCTTAGTACCCATAACAGGAAAACAAACAAACAAAACCCAAAACACCGTAATCATTACCATGAGAAAACAAACCCTGACATATTTGTAAAATCTTATTATTTTAAGTTTTCAAAATATATATGATATGCAGAAAATGTGCACCGAGAGAGGTGACGTTACTAACCTTTATTTTTACATTTATTTTTATAAATGCAGGATGCACTTGGAAAGTTAATGAAAGAAGTGAACTTCTTTGTCTTGGATGTATGTATATATGTATGGACACATTTTGTATTTGAAAACATCCTCAGGTAGTCTCACAATCTCAAATGTCTTACTTACATAATTCAATGGAGTTGTTCATGCTTAAGCACTTATCATAAACACATGTATTCCTTCAAAAAAAGGTGGTTGTTATAACAGACAGCACATGGACAATTGTTTTGCATGTTAAAAAAAAAAGAAAGAAACTATACTGTTTTTTCTTCTTGGAAAATCTAGGTACGTACAATAGCGTGTTCTCACAATGAGATGGAGTAAAACTATCTACCTTCCATTAATGGGGTTATTTTAAAGTTCACATATCCAGGGGGAGGGCACCTTCTTTCACTGCCAATGGACAGGAAAGATCTCCTCCTCCGGAGCTAGCAGTTAGCACCTCTTGGAAAACTCTTTTCGAAAGCTTCCTGTTCTGCATCTACCCACAGGGGCCAGCACAGCTCCTAGCAAAAATATTCATTATACAGCTGTTGGATGAAACACTAAAGAGTCAAAGAAAATGTGAAGAATAATACACAGACACCACAATGACATCTTCTATAAATTGCCTCATTGATGATTTTCCCTATAGCTCTGCCACAAATCTTTATATGACAAATTGCTTCTCCTTTGCATGTATTTTGATCCCATTTTTCGTACAAATATTAAATGGGATGCAGCATCAACACCCAGTAGGAGAAGACAGTTGTAATAATACAGTTTTTCTTTCCCTCTAACAAACATGTATCCTTCCTGACCTTCCTGTTATGTTTGCTGAGTGAGGTGAAATGTCGTAAGTTTATTGCTATTGCCAGTATTATATGCAGCTTTAAAAAAATCTATACCATTTATTCTGGCTTCATTCATCATTGGGGATAGCAAGCAAGAGTAGTCCTGGCAGTAATAGGCACTAACTCTCATGTGAATTTTAATGATGGGTTCTGGACACATAAACGAAAGGGAATCACCTCTGTTTATGTAAGATGCTATTTCACGAAAGATAGTCCCATTCTTCATCCCTTGGACATGTATTTCCTCCTCATAAATACGCAGAGTTGTACTCTGCAAATTCTTGCCGGGCTTATGCTCTATGTAAATTCTGGGCCCTGCGTGCCCTGCTGTGATTTGAATGTTGTGGATAAAGAGTGCCAGGCTGAACGTCTGGAGGCCTGGCATCTAATCCCAGTTGTGACACCAGCCAGCTGTATGCTTCTGGCAAATTGCAGCTTTCAAATGTCTCCATGCCCTCAGAGGTCCCATCAAGCTCGAACTTGGGCCTGTACGGCCAAACATCAAAGAGAGAAATTATACAAAATGTCAGTAGTGCATATTTATTATTCATTACAAGCTTAACTCCTGTAAAATTGAGTGTGAGATACGATAAGTTTTTGCAGATGAAATTTTGCCATTCTCTGTAAGTTTTTATGAATCTTTCTTCCTTTTGTTCTTTCTTCTTTTTATATTTCTTCTCCTTTATGTTTATCCTGTTCCTTCCTTCAATGTTTTGCTTTTTCTATTTCATGTCTATCTCTACATCTTGACTACCAGAGATAGCCTAGGCTCCACAGCCATTCTTGATCCTGATGCCTAAAGAAATGTCACATCTCTTATCTGATTGTAATTAGAATGTACAAAATTGAAGGACTATGTTTCTGACTCAATGATATTTCAGTACAAATAAAAATGTTAGCTTTTGTGATAAGTCTTTTTTTTAAAAAAAAAAAAGAAACTTTTCGAATAACTAGAAGGTTTCTACTTAAAAGAATTTTCCTTTAGGTGACACATGCAAAAAAAGGAAAAGACAGAACTTTATTGCTTCACTTGTCTGGAGGCTCTCAAATTAGTTCTCAGTTCTGACAGCCTTCTTTCTTTTGGATGGTTCAAAGGGTCTCTGAAGTTTTTGCAGGACTTTCTTGCTCATCCTTTTGTTGGCAAGTGAGAGGGTTTCTACTTATATGCCTCAACATTTATATGTTAACTCATTAAGGTTTATTAAATGAAGGAAAAATTTTTGAATATCATATAACAAGCAATTATGTAAATGTACAAAGAAATGCTCTACACCATTAGCCTACATTCCCAAATCGCTAAGTAACTGGAGGAATTAACTTCAGCGCAATGGACTCATTCACACTTGATGCATTGGTTCTGGTAAAATGATGCCCTAGTGTTTGTTAAGGGAACATGATGCTTCACTCTAACATTATCCAAAGGTTTTGTTTCATTGTTACACTCACTTTGATAAGAGGAGGAAGTGCAGAACTAATGGTGTGAAAAGAGTTTCCTCAAGAAAAGAGTAGTAACTTATTTATGTTTTGGCCCTTACATTTATCTCAGTAACATAAATAAAATGTCTATAACTCAAAAATAACAGGAATAAACTCTTACAGAGTTTTAAACAAGTGTGCTCATTAAAAGACTATCATTCCTCTTCACTCCCTACTTTTCCCAGAAGCAACCCCTATTAAAAATCATTTGGCATGTATACTTGCACAGTTGAAGTTCTAGTTAGAATTGATTTTGTTTGTTATTTTTCTGATTTTGTTATGTTTTTAATTAAGGAGAGTGCGGAACAATTGTCCTGTGACTTCCTTTGACATTTGACAAAGAAATTACCATGTTGATACAGACTTAGTTCACTCTTTTAAACTACTCCCTAGAACTCCTTGGTTTGGATATATCACAATTTCATCAATATTCCCTAACTAAGATATTTAGATTGTCATGAATTTTTGTTACTATAAACAAGGCTGCAGCAAACATGTTTGTATGTTGGTCTTTGTACCCCTGGGCTAACATTTTTGCAGAACAGATTATTAAAAATGGCATTGTTAAAAGCATTTTTCACAGAACTAAAACAAATAATACTAAAATTTGTATGGAACTATCAAAGGTCCTGAATAGCCAAAGTAACCTTGAGAAATAATGACAAAGCTGGAAGTACCACAATACCAGATTTGAAGATATACTACAAAGCTCTAGTAATCAAAAAGTATGGTACTGGCACAAAAATAGACACATTGATTAATGCAACAGAATAGACAGCCCAGAAATAACCCAGCAGTTGTATGGTCAATTAATCTACAACAAAGGAGGCAAGAATATACAAAGAAAAAAAAAAGGCAGTCTCTTCAATAAATGGTCCTAGGAAATTGATCAGCTACATGCAAACAAATGAAACTGGGCCACTTTCTTACACCATACACAAAAAATAAACTCAAAATGAATTAAAGACCTAAATGTGAGACAAGAAACCATAAATCTCTTAAAAGAAAACATAGGCAATAATTTCTTTGACATCAGACTTAGCAACATTTTTCTAAATATGCCTCTTCAGGCAAGCAAAACAAAGACAAAAATAAACTATTGGGACTACCCCAAAATAAAGAACTTTTGCACAGTGAAGAAAATGATCAACCAAACAATATGGTAACTTATTGAATAGGAGAAGATATTTGCAAATTATATATCTGATGAGGGGTTAATATCCAAAATACAGTAAGAACTTACACAGCTCCACACCAAAAAAAAAAAAAAAAAAACCAACTCACAAATAATCCAATTAAAAATGTGCTAAGGACCGATTAGACATCTTTTCAAAGAAGACTTACAGATAGTCAACAGATACATGAAGATACTCAATATCACTAATCATCAAGGAAACACAAATCAAAGCCACCATAATACCCCATTTTTACCTGACAGAATGGTTAGCATCAAAAAGACAAGAAATACGTGTTGGTGAGGATGTGGATAAAAAGGACTCATGTACTGTTGGTGGGAATGTAAGTTGGTGCAGTCACTGTAGGAAACAATATGGAGGTTCTTCAAAAAGTTAAAAATAGAAATAACAAATTATACAGTTATTCCATTACCCAAAGAAAATGGAAACATTAATTCAAAAAGTTATATATACCCTTATGTTTATCATATTATTTATATCATTTATATATGTTATTTATAACCATTATTTATAGCCAAGATATGAAAACAATCCAAGTGTCCATTGATAGATGGATAAAGAAGATGTGGTATGCTCGTGTGCACACACACACACACACATACAACCATTTATATATATATATAATGGAATACCACTCACTCACAAAAAATGATGAGATCTTGCCATTTGTACTAACATGCATGGACCTAGAGGGCATTATACTAACAGAAATAAGTCAGAGAGACAAATACCATATGATTTCACCTATAGATGGAATCTAAAAAGCAAAACATGAATAAACAAGTGAGCAAGCAAACAAAAAGCAGAATCAGTCTTATAAATACAGAGAAAAAACTGATGATTGCCAGAGTGGAAGGAGTAAGGGACGGGCAAAATGGGTGAAGGACAGGGTGACATATAGACTTACAGGTATGGAAAGAAAAAGTCATGGGGATGTAAGGCATATCATAGGGAATATAGTCAATGGTATTGTATTAGTGTTATATGGTGACAGATAGTTGCAACTCTGGTGGGGAGCATAGCGTAACATAGAGATTCACCAAATCACTATGCTGTACACCTGAACTCATGAGATATTGTGTGTCAACTACTCTTCAATAAAAAAAGAAAAAGTGGAATTGCTTGAACATTATGCTGGATAAAATGTTATCAATGCCATCAAATCATCACCTAAATACAGTGTACCAATTCATATCCCTGTCAACAAAAAAAAGATAAATTCCTATTTTTTGGTGTTCTTCAACAGCTGATAGTTAAACCCATTTAATTTTTTTCTAAGCTACCATGTGATACTATTTCACTGCTCTTTTGAAAATGACAACTTGAGTTTTGTATCCTTGCGATAGAAGGTATTACATTTTTCAAGTAAGAGCTTTTTTTAAAACTCATATCTATATGAGACCTGATATTATACATTTTACGGATGAGAAAAAATTGAAAAGGAGATAATTTTCTGAGATAATGCCTCCAGAAAATGATACAGTGTGGGGTCAAACCCATGCAGCCAGACTCCAGATCTTGCTCTTTAGTTCATTATACTACAGTGCTCCCCCTGGTAAACAGGAAAATGTGGATTTCCATCATTAATGAAAAAGTGTATTTATATTTATATATAAATATATTATAAATATAAATTATGTATTCCCATATCCTGCATATTTTTTTACTACCAGGTTACTGCCTAAATTTTATTTAATTGCATTTATATATATAGGTCATATTTTTTTCTTTCTTTCCCTTTCATCTTTTACTTTGTTTATAATATTTGTAGGGGTATTCAGGTGGCTCAGTCAGTTAAGTGGCTGACTCTTGGTTTTGGCTCAGGTTATGATCTCAGGGTTATGAGATCATGAGATCAAGCCCTGAGTAGGGTTACATGCTAAGAGTAGAGTCCTTCTGGGATTGTCTCCCTCACCCTCTGCAGCTTCCCCAAATCATACGTGTGTTCATTCTTGCTCTATGTATCTCAAATAAATAAACAAAATCTTAAAAAAAAATTTGTAAACGAATTCTTTCTTTTCCTTGATGACTCCTAGATTTTGTGTCTTGTGTAATAAGAATTTGCCAGCCTAAGTTTTTCAAAATTTTTTGTTTGATTTCATGATTAGTCTTGTTATATCTAATTCTTCTATTATTAAATTTGGAATTTATGCAAGGTAGAATCTAACTATGTTCCTACATGGATATTCAATACTCCAACTACTTTCATTTAATTTTATTGATGTCCCCTCAATTTTAAAATGGTACCTCTATCACATCCAAGTTCCCTTTTGTGCTTAAGTCTATTTCTCAAGAAGGAAACAAGTATTTTAATTACTCTTTCTTTTAAAAACAACCATTTTCAATAAATTTCAGCATAGTTTTGCCTATTGATCTACATTTTTCTCTTCCAAATTTTGGTTAGGATTGGACTGAAACACACATTAATTGGCCGAGATTAACATTTACAATGCCATTAACTGTAATAGCCAATTTCTATTGACTTAGAATCATTTTATGATTTTTAGTAAAGTTCTACACTTTTATTCATACCTTGGACACGTGTTATTAAGTTTATCCCTAGATACTTTTAGCACTATTACTAGTGTTGTAATAAATGTTTTCCTCATATTTCTATATTAGGTACTACTAGCATGTTAGAAAGCTATTAACTTTAAAATAATACTTTTATTTCCCTGATGATGAATGATATTGAGCATCTTTTCATGTGTTTGTTAGCCATCTATAAATGTCTTCTTTAGAAAAATGTCTATTCATGTCTTCTGCCCCTGGTGAGTGGGGTGATGGTTATTAAGACACTTGTGATGAGCACTAGGTATTGTATGTAAGTGATGAATCTCTAAATTCTACACCTGCAACTAAGATTACATTGCATGTTAACTAACTGGAATTTAAATTTTTAAAAAGTGACACTTTTATATCTAGTGACATTATTGAACTCTTTTATCAATGCTATGAGCGTCTGGGCTGATTCTCTGGGATTTTTCTATGTAGAAAGTCACTATTTTTGTAATAATTTTACTCACCTCACCTTTGGACCATTCCACATTGAGATATGATTTCTCCTTACTTTTTTAATCTGTTACATTTCTTTAATTAATAATAAATTTAAAAGTATACACCATTATCTGGTTTCCATGCAATTAAAATTGAGTGAGAATCTGAATAATCATCTGATACATTTAATCAATGTATAAAATTAAACTCTTTTCTACAGTTAATAATTCTTTCTTTCCCATAATATACTGGTTCTTAAAAAGCCCATGTATTGTATGAATGATTGTTCCAGCTTTACACTTCACCTTACTATGTGGTCCACAGAGAATGAAAAAAAAAAAATAGGAGAAAACATAATACAAGTTATATAACATCAATATTTCATCATTATCAATATGGTCCTAAAATTAATACCCTACTCCCAGCATACCATAGATGCAACAAGGTAAAGGAAAAATTAATTAGCCAAACAATAATTCTCCATTAGTAAGAGCCAGGGATAGAGAAAAACTATTTGGAGCAATGAAAGCAAGTGGACAACAAATGAATAGAAAAAGAGGCATTCAGGAAAGACAGTACAAAAGCTCAGTGTAAATTGCTATCGCAAGAACTAATTTCTCTGAAAAACAAAGCCGGAAAAAATAGAAATGAGCACATAGACAGCTAACTGCAAAGGAAAATATCAATATTGTATATATCTTAGGCTTCCAGCATACGTGATTTCAGCTGTACATGATTACTGAAAATAGGTTCATATGAATTCAGTTAAAACCATCATTTCAAAGATATCTCAATGAATGGATGCCTTGTTCTGGAGAACACATGTAATTTTGTACATAAGTCACAGAGTAAATTGAAGATTTGACAATTTTTTAAGGTGGCTAAATTAAATGCAAATGGTGAAAACATAAAGCAGAAACAGAAATCTCTTCTGGAGTCTAAACTACTCAGTTTGGTTGCCTGCCTTTTGCACACCCACTGGATAGCTGCCGGGTCCCTAACAGACTATGCTGTAAAAACAAACAACACGGGGAGGATCAGAACTTCTAACACAATTTTTTAAAGAACCAAAGAATATGTTCTGATTTTTTTAATGTTAAGAACAATGTTCTAGTATATGTCCTACTTCAGTAAGTGTAACAATGACTCTTTTATCAATGGGAAAAATACAAATTAAGTCTTAGCATGGAAGTGAGGAAAACCAAGGCATAACCTCCTGATAATATAGGCACAAAATGGCTGGCCTACTCTTGGGAAATAGTTCCTTCCAGGGTAACAAGGTAGAAAGCAGTAATGTAATCAGCCACGGATATACTTTTCTAAATGCTAATATTGCAGAGTGCCCAAAAATATTAATGAAAAAAAGAGAAACCTACATATGTGTGTGTATAACATTTTCCTTTTTTTAGTGTAATTTTCTTTTATGTAACATATTTCATGTTCTCAAAGAATTTTCAGCAACACTGGTCCAAATGTAATCATAATCTAATCTGACAGGACTTTGCCAAATTATTTGTGAAGTTATATAGTATTTTTTCATAAGATAAAATTTCCCTTTGATTAAATTATTACACTATGTTTATATTACTGTTGTATCATTGTGAAACCAGAACCTATGCTTTAATGAAATGTAATAAAAAAAAGAGAGAGAGAAAACAAAGTCTTAGAAATAAGTACCATTAGTCTGATCACTACATGACCATTATTCTTTGAAGTAATAACTAACACTTAGATAAAACATTATGTGCCAGAAACTCTTCTTAGGGCTCACATAGATCAAGTCATTTAATCCTCCCGACAAACTGCTATACAGAGAGACTGAATTTCCCAAGTTCATGCAGCTGGTGGTAGTAGAGCTAGAATTTGAACTCAAATAATTATGTGAACTAACTGGCAATGTCACACAAGAAAAACAGGGAAACATACTGTAATAGATGAGAAAATGAATTCCAGAGTAGTGATGTAGTGATAAGTATCTTACATCAAAGAGGTATTAAGAAAAATAATCTCTCCACCTTTTTATCTAAATTCTTTTCTAATATATATTCTCAGTGTACGGACATCTAGTATATATATATATATCTGTATATCTGTGTGTGTGTATGCATGTGTGTGTACTTGCATGTTACCCTATGACATACATCCAAATAGGTCAAATAATCCATCTAGAAAGTTTATTTATAGGTATTTATAATTTATAGATTGTATTTTTACTATGATTTTTTGGTTAACAAGTCACAAGTAAATAACTCTCAGGTAACAAACTAAGTGAAGGTAAGTATTTATATATGAATTATGTCGTGTTGAACAAGGGCTTCTTAAAAATCTTGAATTTCACTAACTGATATATTATTTTCTCTTTTTTTGATATATTATTTTCTTATTTTTATTTCTACATTCAGCACAAAATGAAATGGTGCATGGCAGGAATAGGCATAATGTAATCACCATAACCATATCAAATAATTAAGCAAAGTCTTATGAATTTCATATCTCTAAACAATTGTAACAAGTGGTTTCATTTTCATAAATGTAACATAGCCCCTGGGGACACTGACTTTACTTTCAGCAATGCTCAGGTATTAAAATCGAAGGCATTTTTTTACTATATATGTTCTTATTTGTTTATGTCCACATTATTCTGGGCAATTTTTAAGGAACATATTTAAACTGTATCTTTTAATATGGAAGCAACGCAAATGTTAATTAATGAGTGGATAAAGAAGATGTGGCATACAAACACACACACACACACACACACAATGGAATATTATTCAGCATTAAAAGAGAATGAAATCTTGTCATTTGCAAGGACATGCATGGAGCTAGAGAGTATAATGTGAAACAAAATAAGTCAGTCAGGGAAAGACAAATACCATATGATTTCACTCACATGTGGAATATAAGAACCCAAACAAATGAGGAAAGGAAAAAGAGAGAGAGGTAAATTAAGAAACAGACAATTACCCTTAAGAAAAAACTGATGGGGGCACTTGGGTGGCTCAGTCAGTTAAACCTCTGACTTAGGCTCAAGCCATGATCTCTGGGTCCTGGGATCCCTTCCTACATCAGGTTCCCCACTCAGAGAAGAGTTTGTTTTGCCCTCTCCCTCTACCCCTCTCCCTGCTCTCACAACGTGTGCTCTCTCTCGCTCTCTCTCTCTCTTTCAAATAAGCAAAATCTTTGGGGGAAAAAGAAAAAAGAAGAAACTGATCATTACCAGGGGAGAAGTGGGTGGGGGAATGAATGAAACAGGTGATGGGGGAGGGGTGCACTGGGTGTTGTACAGAAGTGGTGAATCACTATATTGTACCCCTGAAACTAATAGTACACTATATGTTAACTGGAATTAAAATAAAAACTTAAAATTAATCAACTAAATAATTATATCTTCTAAAGTCTATCTAATAAATATCTTCTAGCCCACGTTCAGGGAGATCATTCTTCTTCATGAAGAAGATTCATGATCAAACTGATTTGATTCTGAATCAAATCTTTGCTGCCTTCTCAGCACTGATCAAAACAGAGCTCCAATTTACTTTTTGCCACTTCACACATGGTTAGCAATGAATGAAACAGTAGAAAAGGTAAAGGTCAAAAATAAATATTTTCATGGGAGTAGATGATTTTTCATATTTCACCCTAAAACTAGCAAGGCTCAAGTTTGCTTGTGTTTCTACCAAATATTCTAGTTATCATTGCAACCTACCCATAATATCTAATTCAAATTAAAAGACATATATTCACTCAAAATATCCAAAATGTCATATGGGGTAAAGAAATTAAAGCCTCATAAGAAAATACCAAATACGTCCTTCTGGTTCATCAAAATGTTCCTAATCTCCTCAATACCATTACTGGGAGAAATAAGCATATGTTTGAATACAGACTAGATGGAGAATATTTGTCTTGTTTCTATTGATAAGTTAAATTGTCTATTAAATGAGAACAAATTGGTCTAATATCCCTGAATTTTTTAAGAGATTTTATAAAATATGTAAAATGCAAACAAGATAATTTTTCCATTAAGGAAACATGTAGTAAAAATAGTACTGAATTGGAGCCAGACCACGCAACATGCGCTCTAGCTTTGGATGATTCACGTAACATTTTTTTTTTTCCATTTTATTTATTTTTTCAGCGTAACAGTATTCATTCTTTTTGCACAACACCCAGTGCTATTCACGTAACATTTTTAAAGACTTGTTGGCCAGAGCAGTAAAATGCTGGGGCACACTGACACAGAGATGTCCCAGTGGAAGCAGACAAGTATTTGTCTAAGATCTTAGAAAAATAAAGTTAAAGCAAAAATAAGTTTAAACAGAAAAATTAAGTACTAAGCACAGTATCTGATAAATGGCAAAAACCTAAAAAATGTAAATAGGTTTTAATTTGGCTATTGCTTTGTCATTGTTGTTTTGTTGCTGACACCCAGATGACTTGAACAACCCCTTTAAATTTAGAGATTCAATTATAGGATTTTTTCCTTGCAACATTCGAGAACACACAAGTCTATACGAATAGGACTTAATAACTCTGCTTACATTAAAATAAGAAATAACGGAAATTTGGGGGCAAGTGCAATTTTTTTTCCTTAATTTCCCAAACAAGAGTCCTAAAAATGTCTTCTACTGTATTAAAACATTTTTTCAGTATTCTTACAGCTCACCGTGTTGGCTTTCATTTTCAGCAATCTGGGTAGCTTAACAGCCTTAAAAACTCTTCTTTCCCCTCTAATATAATGTTATCTGTGCAGAGCTGAGTCCACAAGAAAGAAAACTCACAAAAATAAGAGGAAGAAAAGGTGGGACATTGAGCCCTCACTGTCCTCAGGATAATTATTTGTCAGGGTTACTTAAAACTACTATTTAATGGCTCATTAGGGAAATGAAAAAGGCTTTGGATCCTCCCCCAGATGAGAACACGGGATAAAGTAGGGGATGGTTGCCTGGCAAAGGGATGAAACAGGGAAATTTCTTTTCCCCGGCTTTGCTCTCAGTAGAAAAATGATGTCTCCCTGAGAACTCACGACCATAGGCTACACAACCCAACAGTTCTTAGTTTCAGTTCCCAGTTTACATCTGGGAAAACCCATCACTGGATATTAATGTAAAGTCATTCTGGATTGATCTCCAATCTAAGCAAAAGCAAATAAACATATATACTCCCTTAAAAAACAAAAAAAATGTAGCCCAACCCAGGCACAAACAGACACACACACACACACACTCACACACACACACACACACACACACACACACCACCACCACCAAAATTACATTTTATAAGTACAAGATAAAACCATTAACTATCAGAGTGCCTGGGTGGCTCAGTGGGTTAAGCCTCTGCCTTCAGTTCAGGTCATGATCCCAGAGTCCTGGGATCAAACGCCACATTGGGTTCTCTGTTCAGTGGGGAGCCTGCTTCCTTTCCACTCTCTGTCTGCCTCTCTGCCTACTTTTGATCTCTGTCTGTCAAATAAATAAATAAAAATCTTAAAAAATAATAATAATTAACTATCTAAAAAGTAATTAAAAGAAAATATTTCAAATATGAAAAAAGACACTGTAGAACAGTTATATTTGAAAGAAAAATTATTTCTATCACAATAAATATGAAGTTAAAAATCCAAGATAAGAAATAGGCATCATATTGGATCAACCTCGAATAAAATTAGCCAATGAGAAGTTTTACCAAGAATCACCTAGAATTATCTAAACAAGCAAAGAGATAGATAACGCAAAACAGCTCATTGGAGTTGTTAGAGAATAGAGAGGATGGGAGAAAGACAATATTAAGAAGCTGGTGATTTTTTTTTAGAATTTATGAAAATATATATTTAACCCTGCTCAATAAATTGACTTTCACAAAAGTTACTGAAGTTACAGTATATCAAAGAAAGGAGATGAATGAAAGGAAGAAACAGAAAAGAAAGATTTGCTATAAAGAAACATAAATTATAATGATAGCACATGTCTCAACCACAACAAAGAAGCCTGAAAGATAGTAGAATAAGATCTTCAAAATAAGTAGAGAAAAGAAATTTCAACTTGGAATCCCATTGGTTATTTACAAACAGAAAAATGTTTGTTAAATTATTATGCAACCACTAAAAGAATAAAAATAGTTGTACCTAAGAATAAAATGGAATAAAATATGTGTATAAAATTTATGGACTTTACTGAAAGATAATAAAGAAGATTTATATAAAGATTTGTATTTTCATCAGTAAGAGGACTCAATATCATAAATACATCAAATTTCAATACAATCTATAATAAAAGCAAACTTTTATTAAGCATGCACTGTGTACATGACACTGTTCTAACTTGTTTAGCTCTCTATCACCAAAAAATTAATTACCACAGTTTTTCAACGTTTTGATAACTGATAAAATCAGAGTAGTGAAATAAACTGACCAAAATCAAAGAAAAAGGAAATCCAATAAAAATTGGGATAGATATTTTCATGATACTTGGCAAGCTAACTTGAAATTTTATATTGAAAAGAGACAGGTGGGGAAGAGCAGAAACATTTTTAATTATTATTAGACCAATAGATCAATAAAAGAGCTTAGAAACAGGCCCATTTAAATATTTGGAAAATTAGTGGAATAGAAATGACATAGTAGCTAAATGGAAAAAGAATAGGTTCTTCAGGCAGAAGCTTCTCAGACAGTTGATTAACCACAGGGAAAACATGAGCTTTATTGCACACACACAGAAAATAACTTTATGTGGGCTAAAGGAAAAAAAAAAAAAAAAAAATTAAAGCTTTAAGAATAGATGAAACTATAGGGCCATATCTTTATAAAGTGAATGTAGGAAAAAAATTTCTTAAACAAGACACAAGAAGAAAAAATGATAAAGGAAATATTAATAAAGTCAACTACTTTAGGAGTTTCTGTAAAAATGTATTTAAAAAATATCACAAAGAAAATTAAAAGGCAGGGGTGCCTGGGGGCCTTAGTCAGTTGAGCGTCGACTCTTGGTTTAGGTTCAGGTCACGATCTCAGGGTAGTTGAGCCCCGCATCGGGCTTTGAGCTCAGCAAGGAAACTGCTTGGGATTCTCTCTCTCCTGGCCCTCCCCAAACCCCCATGCTCTCTCCCTCTGTCTCTCTGAAATAAATAAATAAATCTTTAAAAAAAACAACAACAAAACCGTGCGAGGTACTTGCCACCAGTATAAGTGAATGTGGATTAAAACCCTGTAGTTACAAAGAACTACAAATCACTAAGAAAAGAAAAAGTAACCCAATATAAAATTACGAATGACAAGAAAAGATATTGCATTTTAAAAGGGACATAAAAGGCCAATCCCAAAATTTAAAAATGCTCAACCACACTGAAAATCAGGCAATACTCATTACGGCCAACTGAGCTAACTTGATATATCTACAAATTGGCAAAAGTGACAAGTCTGATGATGCCAAGAATTGAGGAAATATAAAAACCAGAACTCAACGTAGGTATGTGCACTAATAAAGTCATTTAAACAGTAACTGGACAAGATCCTGAAGGTTAAAGAACACACCAGCAATAATTTCTTTTTCAGGCATTTGCCCTGGAGTGTGCACACCAGGGGACAAATAAAATGTTTATGGCCGCTTTGCTTGTATTACCAAAACAATGAAAACATCCTTCAAAACGCCGCCACACACTGTGGTATACCCAATGGAACAGCACATAGCAGTGACAATGAGTATTTTCATTTTTTTATTTCATTATTTCTATCTAGAACTATAAATATTAATCTCAAAACATACTCTTTAGTATGAGAAAAGCAAGTTACAGGAGATAGATAATTTGTTTACAGAAAGGTAAAAGAAACTATGCTCTTTTCAAAAAGTAAACATATGACTGGAAAAAATATAATGAAATTTATAGAAATGAGAGACATCAAATTTGAGACAGCGACTGGGAGGGCATAGACAACAGGGCAGGAGGCTCGAGGAGTTCAACCTTCTTTGTCATGTTTTATAGTTTTTGCTGGGTGCTGTGTATCAAGACATCTGCTATAATGGGCTGTATAACTTTTTATACATCTGATATATTTAGTAACATGATTTAAGTGAATAACAGATGTTTTGGAATCAGGACTTACTAAAAAAAAAAAAAAAACTGGTTAAAGTCACTGAGGACCAGATGAGGAACAGAAAACACATAACATCAAATGTAAACCCACTAAAGTCAACGCTGGGAGCTTAAGGTCACTTGCAGTGTCCTAATTAGTGGTTTGGGGTTTTTTTTCATTCTCAATAAAGTAACAACCAAGCTATGTTAAGAAATAAATACTGACTAGTTAATTAAGTGCACTAGCTGGCCCAGTTCTCCTTCTCATGCAACATCAAATTCTCTCAAATCTGTGCTTCAGAAGAATCATAAATTATGTCTTGTCAAGTGCTTCTGGGTCACTCCACTTACAAACAGTTAAATAAGTACAGAAGTGCTTTTGTGTTAGAAAAATCCAAGAGTCACGTTTCCACAGAAATCTCCATGATTTTTATTACATAATTGTGTTACAGTGATGCCACAATATTAAAAACTCTCCAGCATCACACAAGAATGAATATTTATTATAAGAAACTAGGTTATTAATTATTAATTAATGACAACTCAAAAACTTTCACCTTTGGAGAAGGCTTTCATATCTCCGATTTCATGTCTCCTTTCAGTATCTCTTTGACCTTATGCTAGAATCTCAGGGTAATAATATGTCTTATTTCCTCTATTTTACAGGTAAAGATTTGACTGGTTTTCCATAAAAATATTGATGTGAGTGTCTTAATTTACTGCGAAAAGTACACTCATTTCTAATAATTTTAAAATCAGAGGCAAAAAGTGAATAATATGAGGCTAAATTAGCTAAATGTAAATTAGCTAAATCTGTGAAATGAAAGTCACAAAATCAGGAAATTTTAGAAACAGTGCTCAGCATTAAAGACATTAGGAAGGTTTATTTCCACATACAATCAAACTGGCCAAGATGGAATAGACACAACTCCTAAACATATAATGCCAGCAGTTCGGATAGATTTTTGCACCAAAAGAAATTAAGAATTAATTTAATTTAGTTGATTAGCATGTCTAGTTTCCATATTATAAATAACATAATACTTAGATAACAGCACATTAATAATAATTTCCTTTGTGGATATTTATTACATTCACTATGAGCCTAACATTTCAGGCCTCAGATTATTCGGGGAGGAGATTTGCCTCTGCTCCTAGAAAGACAGAACACCTTTTTCCCCTCAGCCATGACTTTACAAACTTTATTTTGCTGTCATCACTACAATGTGCATAAACAAAATTAAGTCAAAACAGTATTCCGTTTGAGTGGTTCTTAACAACAGCTTGGAGGAGATTCTGGGATCTTAGGAGAATTTTTTGCATGGAAAGGAGGACATCTAGCTTGTAGATATTTCAATGGTTTAAACACCCATTCTTACAATGAAAAGTCTAAATATTTTTTGAAAACACTGGTTTTTCTAAGGTATTTCCCTGACATACATGTATTTATTTATTTATTTGTTATTGTGCTACATTAGTCACCATAAAATACATCATTAGTTTTTGATGCAGTGTACCACACCCAGCGTTCCATGCAATATGTTCCCTCCTTAATACCCGCCATCAAGCTCACCATACCTTAACATATATTTAAAGTTATGAAAGACTTTAGGGGCGCCTGTGTGGCTCCATCATTAGGCATCTGCCTTCGGCTCAGGTCATAATCCCAGGGTCCCGGGATCAAGCCTGCATCAGGCTTCCTGCTTAGCAGGAAGCCTGCTTCTCCCCTGCCTTCCTCTACTTGCTCTCTCTCTTTCTGTGTCAAATAAATAAATAAAATCTTTTAAAAAAATAAAGTCATAAATACTTTAAATGTATAAAGCAAACTAGAAGTGAATAAAGTAGTTGGCCCAGCATGTTTTGGCCCAGCATGTCATTCTCTTTTGAGTCTCAATTCATACAAATTCTGGGCCCAGGCCACTGTAGTGATTGAAGCTGTGTGTTCTACACAGGCATATCAAGTGATAATCTTGCTTGGGATTTTTGTAAATTTTCAGTAACATATTTTGGAGAGGAAGCAGTGCCTATTCCAATGACAAAAGTACTGCTACTACAATGGTACAGAATAAAGGCACATCACCCTCATCCCCTCCCCCTGGCCCAAAGGACAAACCCCTACTACCTACTTTGTCTTTTTAATCTGTCTTTTTTGTAATTAGCTTGGACTGAAATGTACAGAGGCAGTTCAAAATGAATTTTCTATGAAAATAAACAGGCTGAGAAGCCTACTCAACAGCAAACATGCAGCATGTGTCATAAAAAAAGGAAAGACAGACCCAAGTACCCAAAAGGTAGAGTCAAGCATAACAGAAAGCAATGAATTAAGGAAGCCCCCAGGAAGCAGGATGACCCAATAAAGAACATTCCAGATCCCGGAGCATGTACCAGCTTGATTTCAACAATGCTATGGACCAGTAACTTCTTTGTACCTTTTGCTCATCCAATTATTGAGTTATGGGGATTTTCTTGTCCCTCACAAAACTGATGTCAGGTATGCATACAGAGGAAGAAGAGGGAGAAAATGTAAGTCATCTTTTTAGTTCCAGTTCTCTGGTTAAAGAGAATCTCCACCCAAACTGCTTCTCTCTGTATGAATGTGATGTAGATGATGAGATATGGCCTTGGAGCTTGGTTGGATGGGACTGAGGGTTTTGGAAGGGGGAGAATGTATTTTGCACATGAATCACTGGAGCCAGAGGGCAGAGGGAAGAGACTGTTATACCAATGAATCCAAATAAATCACATGTCCCGTTACTTATGCTCATGTGTGGTTTCCTCCTTCCATCACTTGGGCATGGCCTTTGCCTTGCTTTGATCAGTAGGCCATGAGCGAAGATAATGCACACGCTTGCACACAGAGGCTTGTTGTCTTCGAACATTGTGCCAAGACTGTGTGTGAAGAAATATAGCTTTACTGAAGTAATACTTCTCTGGAACATTTACAACCTGACATGTTATTTTTAAAAACAACCTGGCGATTCACAGACCTGTACCCCTGGGGATAAAAATACATTATATGTTTATTAAAAAAAAAAATTTGGAAGGGGAGGTGAACCATAAGAGACTATGGACTCTGGAAAACAACCTGAGGGTTTTGAAGGGTCAGGGGTGGGAGGTTGGGGGAACAGGTGGTGGGTAATGGGGAGGGCACGTTTTGCATGGAGCACTGGGTGTTGTGCAAAAACAATGAATACTGTTACGCTGAAAAAATAAATAAAATGGAAAAAAAAAAAACACAACACAAAGTAAACTGTCATGGGGTCTGTGCAGGGGTGGAAAGGAGAGCTGGCACAGACACTGGAGCCAGAAGGAACGATTTTCTTTCACATACGACCCAAGAGGCAAGTCCCCAGGTGGCCAGGTCTCCAGGCCATCTCACTGTTTTCCAGAGTGCCTTCGGTTTGCCAATTTCCCTTTTATAATTACCAGGAAGAAATCCCAATGGCCCTGGCCACTTGTGGTGGCTGCTGGATTTGCTCTGTGACCCCCTTGATAGTGCAGGGGACATTCCTGCCCCAGGACCTGGCCTCAGTCCCACTTACTCAGTCCCACCTTTCTAAAGCTGACCTGTCCCACCTCAGGTAGGGCTTCCCTCAGCAGTGGCAGAGGTGGGCCGGAGTGGGGAGGTACAGAGGCTATTGAGCCCAAAAATTCTACCAGTACTCTTGTTTGGTTCATGGCACAAATTCTTATCCTCTCTTAAAGAATTTCAATAAAGCATTTCAAACACACAAACACACACACACACACACACACACACACACACACACACACACACACACCAGAACAGAGATCCAGTCATTCCATTTATTCCAATTGAGCTCACTAACAGAACACATACTTCTAGGTGAACCTGAGCAAGATTAGGTGAAGAAACTCACTTCCCACCTATACAATCATGAAAACAAAACAGTTGTTGTTTTAAGCCATTGATTTTTTAGGGGCAGGTAGGTGGCAATATATAATCGATACAAATACCTCTTCCTTATCACTACTATTTTTTGTTGAACATTGTCCAAGACACTCAGAAATTTTCCTGAGCTTGCTTTGGACACTACTTCCTATTTACTTTTTTTCTATTTTCATTCTAAGGGAATTTTTTTTTCTGACTCTTCAACTCACAAGCTTTATAGATCCTTGACATCTTAATAATAAAAGCATTCATCTTCCAAATGCTTTGCTTTTGTAAGCATGGCCATACCTTCAGCCAAACAACAATCCAAATATTCTATTTATTTATGTGCACAAAAGTTTTTAAGAATAAAAACTTTTTTTTTCAACAACAAACAACACATCAATGAAATAAATCATCAGATGACGTCTGGAGATGTCACTGTTCTAATCCCAAATACAACTGATGTAACGTAAGAGAACATTTTATGGTAAGACAAACTTGGATTAAAAAGTCATGTTTGAAAAGAAAAAAATTAGTAACTATGGTGATGGATATTAACTACACTTGTTATGGCAATCATTTTGCAATATATACAAATAATGAAATATTGTGTTGCAAACCAGAAATTAACATATTTTATATGTCAATCATTCCTCAATTTTTAAAAAAGATACTATTAAAAATTTAGGCACAAAAAAAGTATGTGCTATTCTCAAACTGAAGAGAAAATGCAGAAGTTCCAGAAGAAGCTCTGAGTCTTATAATTTCTAAATAAATTTAAATTTAACTAAGCTAAAAAGAAAAAAGCCAGTTTGGGCATTTTGTAACAAAGTAAATTTTAATTATCTCATGTATAAATAATGAAAACTATAAGGACTCAATAGCAAGATGATAATGCTATTATCCTTATTCATATAATTAAATCATCCAATCTTATTTTAGAAATGTAGTTGAATAAAAAAAGAAATGTGCTTGAATAAATAAGCAAATTAAAACATGACTTTTCAGCCTTATCCTTCTCTTTGCAAATGAGTTTATATTTAAACGTAAGGATGGTCATATAAAAAGACAGGTTGAGGGGCACCTGGGTGGCTCAATGGGTTAAAGCCTCTGCCTTCCGCCCAGGTCATGATCCCAGGGTCCTGGGATCGAGCCCCGCATCGGGCTCTCTGCTCAGCAGGGAGCCTGCCTCCACCTCTCTCTCTGCCTGCCTCTCTGCCTACTTGTGATCTTTGTCTGTCAAATAAATAAATAAAATCTTTAAAAAAAAACAAACAGGTTGAGTTCAAATGCGAAACTGACTTGATGAAAGTAGGACGTAGTTTGGTGCTTTAAAACCTATATTTGGTGTCTGACTTTATGAATTATCACTATCTGATATTGATCTTTTGCCCTCCCTGTACCTCCCTGATTCCTTATTTGTAAATACAATTAGCTATATCACAGTGTTGTTGTGAAATCTAAGTATGAAAAATAACAAAATCTATTAAAATAAAAACTCACAGACAGGGTGCCTGGGTGGCTCAGTTGGTTAAGCGACTGTCTTCAAGCTCAGGTCATGATCCCAGGATACTGGGATCAAGCCCCACATCGGGCTCCCTGCTCAGCAGGAAGCCTGCTTCTCCCTCTCCCACTCCCCTGCCTCTGTTCTCTCTCTCTCTGTCAAATAAATAAATAAAATCTTTAATTTTCAGATAACAAAATAAGACCTCCAAAAAGCATTCCTTCTAGGACCAAAAAGCAGTTTTGCAATACAGAACAAAGGAACCTCCTAGGGCTAGCCAGTTATAAATCGTCTATGTCTAATATATTCTAATATATTTAGGTCTCATTAAAATGAATCAAATATCTCTTTTCTGAAGTGAGAGAGTTTATTAGTGTTTGAAAATAAAAATACCTTCTGGAAATGAAAGGCTTGTTTTAAAGTGTATCCTCCAAAAGAAAAATAAATCGCAGTTCCTATAAAGTACAATATTCTTTCAACCCACCAAAAGAATCACCTGTCCTTCCAATTCCCCCTGCATCCAACTCCCTGTCTTCACTACAGACTACCTCCCATACATGCTCCACGATGAACCTTTTCATGGTTTCACTGCCCATCTGAGCTCCTTTCTGACTCCGGTCCGAATCCCAAGGCCCAGGCACTGTCATAGCACTTTGTGTTACCCTTGACTCTAAGGGTGTCACGGTCTCCTAATCAGTTTATTTGCATGCTTTTCTGGCCAGATTGCAAGTTGGAGTCAAGGAATATATATTTCACTTTTTTCATCTCTGATTCCTAACATGAGAAATGGCGTGGCATAGTGGTCCAAAAGGTTTAAAAATCTTGAACTGTTGAGTGGAATAATGAGCAAATAAAAGCCATTTATATTAATCATCAAGGAAAAATATGACCCAATCCCCAACACATTTTCAATTCTTCAAAAATTTTTGACACCAATTGAGCCCCTCAAGTTCCATGCCAGAGAGAAACCTGAAAGCACAGCTGTGGAGGCTGCCTGGTGGTGTGTTCTCAGCATGAGCCAGTACCTTGAAGCTAATGGCATATTGCCTTTTGGAGCACAAAACTTCCAGGTGTCTCTAAGAGACTCATTACACGGAACACGTGCCAAGTTCCTGAAAATGCACAAAGCAAAAGAAGGACGGAAGTACTTGAAATAGTTTACACCCACATAAGTAAGAATATTTCTTCACAGGGGAAAAAAGCGAGAACCTTGTCTGTGTAAAGCTGCCATCATCATCATCATTGTCGTCATCATCAACATGAGTTAAATCTGAGTCTGACAGATAATCAGCTCATGCAGAAAGTCTCCTGCGTCAGATAAAGCTCTGACCCTCATGCAGGAAACCCAATATTATACATGAGTTTAAAAGTTATTGACATTAAAGGAGCATTATCTGAATTAATTATGGAAAGAGTTTTTACTTATAAGGGGAATTTTAACAAGATCACTTTAAATAGAGCTTCTTAAGAAGCTACCTTTAATGGGAGAAGTCAGATCTTAATATAAAGATGTTCTGAATTATAAAAGATAGAAAAGTGTGGATTAAATTAAAAAGAATTGATGGGCCCACTTTTCAAGATCTTTTTGTATGAGCAAAGAAGAGCTCAAGAGTACATCGTGCATTATCCATCTTAGTAGAAAAACTGCCTATATTGAATAAAAGTTGTAGATGCCAAAAAATAAATTTCTATATAACTGAAATCTATAAACATATTTAAATGTATGTTTCAAAATTCTTAGTTCTATAAATGTATTTCAGAAAATAGAATGACAATTCATGATTTGATATCTGAAGGATAATATACTCATTAAATACTCATACACTTGGACTTGTATAAATCTACTGCTAAGAAAAGGAAAAAAAGAGAAAAAAACTGAATCTTCATATCATGCCTCCGAAGATGTGCTAATAGTGATGACAATAAGTAGTGCAGGCCAGACATGAGTCCAGGATTCTATCACTTTAGCTCTTTCATTGACTATGAGATCTTGGCCCGGTTATGTAAATTTTTAGGTCATAAATTTTCTTATTTATAAAAAGAATGGTTGTTACAGATAATTTCTTAATGCCTTCAAATTCTAACAGATTAAATTATTGTGTTTGAGCACTGTCTTAGGAAGCATGCATAGATGAGACTTTAATGAACAGCTACTGAAACCTCTATCTACCTTTGACCATAGTTAGGACGTAAAGATACCTCTGTGCTTCATCTTTTCCTTTCTTCCAGGTGGGGAACCTAATTTGGGGCTGTCTTCCTCGATTCTAAATGTCTTACATACATTTTTCTTTCATTCACTTTCCCATATGGCATCGGATGTGATGAGAGTATTGATTCAATGAGAAGAGAAGAGAGAATAGAATCATACTAATCGAACCATCCATAACCACCACTATAATCACTAAACCAAAGTCTACATTACATTCGTGTATATGTGTGTATATATATATACATGTATGCATGTATACATATATGATGGATGGGGGTTCACATGGATACTTCTACTTTTCTAATTCTCTCCAACCCATACTCATACCTACATTTCCTTAATTGAAAAAGAGAAAAGAACTACTTATGTGGCTATTACATATATTTTTCCCTCGGCTTTAAATTATTTTCTTCTTTTCTAATTTTTTCACAAATCATAATTAAGAAAACATGTACTCTAGAAAAAAAAGGCCCTGAATTTAAAACTGAAAAATAATTCAAGTGGAATAAAATTTAATTAATAACTAAATATTAAATATGATCTAGTGGAATAACAAACTTGATTATTCACAAAACAAATTATAGTTTTTTTTCAGAAAAGAAATTTTTCCTGGAGTATTAGCACTGCCCTCTAGTAATTTAAATACAAGTACTGAGTTCAGTTTAAAATTGCTTTGGCTTGGGGCACCTGGGTGGCTCAGTCAGTTAAATGTCTACCTTCCGCTGAGGTCATGATCCCAGGGTCCTGGATGGAGCCCCACATTGGACTCCCTGCTCAGCAGGGTGCCTGCTTCTCCCTCTCTCTGCCTGCTGCTTCCCCTGCTTGTGCTCTCTCTCTCTGTTAAATAAATGAATAAAATCTTTAAAATAAACAAACAAATAAATACACAAATAAATAAATAATATCTTTGGGTTTTAAATGCCATTTCAAAAAACAGTACTACAATATCTTGGCATAACAACAAGAACAAAGACATCAAGTTTTTTACTTATATTAATACATCTATTTTAATATTTCAAAAAACCGTCATAAGGTAGATTTTTTATTTTCCCTATGAGGGAACTGAGACATAGCTACAGAAAGTAATCTGCCCACAAACACACATCTAGTAAGCCACAGAACTAAGATTCTAATACAGGCAGTGGGCCTCCTTATTTCAGTACAATTTTATACTATTAAATTCTAAGGCATGAAAACATGAAATACCAAGCCCATACCAGGGAGACCACAGTTCTCCTTGGCTCATAAGTATTTTGTTATCTGAGAGTCATGTGGAAGAACAACTTTGTGAAATCAAGTGAAGCCAATATGCCAAATATTCACTATACCCTTGAACAACTCAAAGACTACCAAAGACCTATCTCGTTCATGAATCCCCTTTAATCTAATTGTATTTTCACATTATCTCACCTCCTTGGTTAATATTTCACTAATTTAAAACAGACTGGCTGTAGCATTTCTTTTGATTTTCCCGAACCTCTTTCTTTGTATTTCAAGGGTGTCCTCTAATTGTAATATTATGAAATTTGGTGAATAAGTTCATGTTTATTCTCTTCCAAGTTTTATAAACTTTGATCATTTCTCCTTTCAACACTTTGACTTTCCATACAAAGAGTTCTTTTAAACGCATTAGATAAAAAATTCAAGAGTTGAGACAGTTTCAATTTCAAAGTCCTAAAATTTCAAAGGAATCTAGAAGTTTGTTATCCAACCATGTCAAGAAGAATTTTAAAGAAAGTGTTTTTAAAGTTAAAAAGTTCTGATTTGGAGATAGACTCAACTCTCATAAATGACACTGGAAAAAAAAAATCCCAAGGACAAATGCACCATGTCCATTTCTTAAAAGCCCTAAAGAAAGAAAGAAACCATGACCACTCATATATTTCCTAAGTCAGAGGCATCTTCATATCTTAAAATTTTAGTATACAAGACTTAAAATGCTATTAGTGTTAATTAGAATGATATGAATAACAGCAACAAATGGTAGGTCTTGATGACAAAATGCTTGTAATAATCTCTTCCAGTATTAGTGATGCTGTATTTCACAACATTCCCACACTTCAGATTTAAAATTTTTTTAAATATTTTTAGCACAAAACTAGCATCCTCTTTCTCCTTGATTTTCAAAATTTTCTTTACTTTTTAAACTGGTCCGTTCTGTTCAAGTTCCTCAATTTCAAAAAAAAAAAAAAAGACAAAAACAGGCTTACTCAACGTCTCAGACTCCTCCATCCTCACTTCTCTCTTACAGCCTCATCTCTTCAAATAAGTTCATGATCCACATGCCATCTTCAGCGGCTTGCATCCAATCCTTCATTAGCGTGTCCCAATGGGTCTCTGGAACTTTACCAAACTCATTGCTCAGGTCTTCAACTGTCCTGTTGCTCCTTCCCACAAACCGGCTAACCACCCTTGCCTCCTGATCGCTCAGCAGCATTCCAGAGAGATCTTTATAACCTGTTTGAAACTGCTCTTACTTGCCATAAGCGTTTTTTCCTACCTCCCTAAATGCTTTTCTGTCACCTCTGCTCTTTCACCTTCTCTCTGACCATTAAATGTTGATGTTCCTTAGATTCTGTCCTAAGCATACTTTTCTTTTCAAACCACGTTCTCTCTTTACACACTTTCCTTCATAATCATACCTTCAATTATGCCTTTGGAGAAAACAGCAAGATCTCTATCTTCAACTTACCTCTTGTCCTGAATCCCAGACTATATATCCAGTTGCCTTAGGCAACTTCAGTTGGATGTTTCATAGGAGTTTAAGTTCAATAAATGATTCTAAAACTGAGCCCATCATTCTCCCTTCAGAACTTTCTTTTTTTCCACTGTGAGCTAATTCAATAAAGAGCAATCTTAAGTTTTTCAAGACAGAAAGCATATCTTCATTTTCTTCTACCTCATCTTCTACCTAGAATCCACCTTGAATCAATATCAATTTTTCAATGACCATGTCTTCTCAAATAAACCTTCTAAATACCATCCAAATCCGACTTCCTTTCATGCCTACCTACTTTCCCAGTCCAAATCACATTATTATTATCCTAGAGTTTCACTCCATTCTCCATGTTACAATCACAGTGATTTTATTCTTAATTTAATTCTGAATTATGCTTAAATTTTCCCAATTAAAGTTGTTCGAAATCTGTCTCTTGCAGTTATTTTAGATTCCCAGATTCTTATGAGGCGTTGTGTGATGTACCCATGATTTCCTCATAAAGCCCTCACTTATTTTCTCTGTTCTAGTCTGTGATGGACCACAACTAGCCACAATTTCTAAGTCACTCTTTACGTAAAAGATTTAAATATACTTCTCTTCTTGAATATGAAAGCACTTGGGACACCTGGGTGGTCAGTCAGTTAAGTGTCTGCCTTTGGCTCAGGTCATGATCCCAGGGTTCTGGGATTGAGTCCAGCATTGGACTCCCTCTCCAACAGGGAGCCTGCTGCTCCCTCTGCCTGTTGCTACCCCTGCTTGTGTTCGTTCTTTCTCTCTCTCTCTCTCTCTCTCTGACCAATAAAAAAATAAGATCTTTAATTTTTTTTTAATTGAATGTGAATTCACTCTGTGGCTGCTTAGACAACAGAACACAGAAGTGATGTTGTATTAATTCCTGACCTAGTCTTAAAGAAAACTGGCATAATTATTTCCTCCCCCTTAACACATTCATTATTGGGAAAGTCCATGGAATACACACATCATGCAGTTAGAAGCTTGTCATATGGTGCACCAGCCAATAGACAGCATCAACTGCCAGTCATAAAAGTGAGCCATCTTGGATTTTCTAAAGGCATGAAGCCCAGCTGAACTGATATGGGGCAGAAGAATTGCCCAGCTGATACCAGTAAACCTACAAAATCATAAGAGATAATGAAATAATTGTTGCTTGAAGCCACCAAGTTTGGGGCTGGTTTGTAATACAGCAGTTAATTATAAGAACAATGTTTATATTTCATCTTACTTATAGAAACAGAATGTATGTTTTGCTTATTTACCACCATACTTTCAATGCCTACCAGAGTTTCTGGTCTTCCAGTGTATGCCAGTTAATATTCATTGGTTGACTTTAATAAGTAAATGAAAAGAAAAAATATAGTATCTTATTTCAATGTGCCTAATATTTAAAAATTCTGAGTTAGGTCAGACTTTATGAATGAAATCATACCTCTCCACTTACTGCTGAGTGATCGAGACAATGTTGCATAAACTGTGTGCCTCAAGTCTGACTATCTACAAAGTGGGGTAGAATTGTTTTGAGAATTATATGAGCTAACACATATGTTAAAGAGCGAATGGTATATCAGAAGCTTCCAGTGGATAGTATTTATTATTAATTTATTGAAATGGTAAACTGTGACACAGACAAACTGAATAGCTTTTCTGAGTTTCTTTCCTAGTCGGCTGCAGAGCAGGAACTAGCAAGCTCCTTTTCTGACCAACTCTCTTTCCTCACACACTCTTATTTTGTGTCCTTTAAAAAAAAAAAAAAATGTCTCTATCACCTGTGCTGGGCAGAAAAATGATCCCGCAAAGATTCCCATTTCCTAATTCCTGGAATCTATGAATATGTTAGGTTACACAGCAATGAGGAATTAAGATTGCAGATGGATTTACAGTTGCTTGCTAATCATCTGATTTTGAGATGGGGAGATTTTTCTGGATTAATCAGGTATCCCAATATAATTACAAGGACCTTTATAAATGCAAGAGGCATGCAGAAGAAGGACAGCACCAGAGGGATAAAGTCTGAAAAATGCAAGAACAGTGAAAGAAAGACTTGACCTGTCATTGTTAAGAGTTGAGATAGAAGGACACCCATGGAGAACTACAGGTAGCCTCCGGCAGATGGACAAGGCAGCAAAATGGATTTTCCCCTAGTAGCTCCAAAAAGGAACGCAACCCTGCTGACATCCTTGATTTTAGTTCATGGAGACTAATTTCAGCTTCTGACCTCCAGAACAGTAAGCCACAAAGTTCACAGCAATTTGTAACCACAGCAACAGAAAATGAAAACATACCTCAATCTTTAAAAACAAAACAAAAACAAAACTCATAAGCCTACATGCGGTTCCAGAAACCAATACATGATACATTTTCCAAAGTGTTCCTTGGATATGGGGTATTGAACTCAGATATTTCCCTTTGAGGCCATTAAATTCTATATTTTTTGTTAATATATTTCACCACTGAAAGAGATGATAATACTTCTTTCTTTGCAACTAATGGTAAGGTTCAAAATGCAAAAGGTAAAGAGAGGAAATACTAGGAAAAAATAAAGTTAAACTTAATAATTCCAGGATTTTTGAGTGGTAATTCCCACCAGAAAACATCAGCACCTATGACCTTGAGTGTCCTGGAGAAGGTAATTTCACCTCCCTAATCTCCAGTGAGACACTGGAACTATTGAATTTATTGCAATTATAATAAATGCTCACACAATCCATACTGTAGATATATATATTTTTTATAACAGCTAAATACCTCTGCCAAGGCAGCTAACCCAACACACTGACTATTAAACTGATTTAGGGCAACAAGATCCAGAAGCTGTCACACCTGTAAATGAACCTTTAACCATATGTTGTGATGTGTTTATATGCTAATCTCCTCAGAAGTAGCAAAACCCTTGGATGCCACCTGGTTGGCCATATTTTCTGAATTAACTCCAATAAAATGGAATAAAATTATAATACATGAGGTCTGCATTCTTTAAATAGGAACAAGAATGCAAATGGATTATTTGGTGTATTAAGCTCTTAAATCACTTATAAAATACTTGAACCACTACAGAGACAACTCTCCAAATAGAGATATCCAAAAAGTAGAAATTATTTCATTTGACACAGTCTAAATATTTATAATTTCTGTAAAGCAAATATGAAGAAGTCATCCTCACATGAAATATTAGTGTCTGCTTTTTGCTTTGGGTATTCATCAGGGAATGAGAAGTAGAAAAGAGAATGCCTTGGAAGAAACAAGGATGTAATATCAACTACTTTGACCTGAAGCACTTAATGTGGTGCATTTTCTGCTTTTCTATTCAAAGAAACAAACTGTGTAAGATTGTGACCTAGTTTTGGGAATCTTGCTATTCTTAGTTTACCTTGACAAATTTAAATGACAACCAGAAAAGTCACATTTTAATTAATTTATTTATTTTTTCAGCATAACAGTATTCATTGTTTTTGCCCACACCCAGTGCTCCATGCAATACGTGCCCTCCCTATTACCCACCACCTGGTTCCCCCAACCTCCCACCCCCGCCCCTTCAAAACCCTCAGGTTGTTTTTCAGAGTCTATAGTCTCTTATGGTTCGCCTCCCCTTCCAATTTCCCTCAACTTCCTTCTCCTCTCCATCTCCCAAAAGTCACATTTTAAGTAAATATGTGTTTACTACTGTGAGCTAAATACATAAATAAGAGTTTACATTATTTGTCTCATATACAATAGTGTAATTTGGCTGCTGTTGGGAATTTAGTTTTGTATGTCTTTTTCTCATATAACATAAATAACTTTGATCAGTGGTGAATCATTTTGAAAGTATAACATAACATATATAAAATAAAATGGAAAGATTTTCCTAAGAAGTTTTTGTGGTAGTATCTCTGTACCAGGCCTTTTTTGAGAGGTTAATGAGAGAAGGATAAAAAGGTTGATCGACCTAAACAAGAGTAGATTGTGTCTCTGATAGTTGGTGAAGGAACAATATGTACCAAGATATTTGTTTGGCGTCAATACAAAAGGAGGTCAATTAAATAGTGCTTATAACAGATCCTACTCCAGTGAATTAGGTCATAATTAAGGGCAAAGTTTAGAGAAAGGCTAGACTATAGCTTAGAAGCCACATAGGCACTCAGGGTTCATTCTTGACACTCTTGAAGTATCAGAAATGATTAGCAGATAACTTTGTTGGAAGTTCGCCAATGGGCTTTGCAAAAAGTGATTATCTTTTTGCTGATTACGCTGTTATGATTGGCCCAGAAACTGCTATAGGCCTGGATTTTAAATTACAGCCCATCCAGCAGCAAAAGTTACTATTATTTGGGAAGGGCAGGACATAAAAAGACATCAAAGGATGAGAAATAATAGCCTACGGCTTTACTGATTAAAATTCAGGGCTGATGTTTTCTCCAAACTTCCAAATGAAGATTTAGATAATATGCTTATTAGGTCTTCTTATTTGTGAAGATCACAAATGAGTCTCCTATACAATGAGAATTTTTGACTCATAGAAGTTTAATACTTAAAATGCTCTCCAAGTTAGAACCAAAATATTGACATTATTTTTGGTCACAGAATATTAACAAGTTAGTAAAAGACCATTATCTAACATGGATAAAGCATGCCATATTTCCTAGCAAGACATTTCAAGTTACTCCGACAAGATTTTGAGCACATAATCAATAAGGCAGCATGATACAATGGAAAGAAAACAATAATTTTTAAAGTCCAATCAAAACTTGGGTCTTCCAGAGACTGATGCAGAAACTGATTCAAAAGTAAAATCAAACATGAGCGAGATGGGTGGACAAGAGATACAAGATAAGACACTGCACTTATAGAAAAAGCACATATCTTCATAAAAATACTAAACATAAGAACAATGTAAATACATAAAGATTATATTCAAGCAACTTGAACTGGAAAATTACAAAGCAAAATAAATGCCCGGAAGCTCTAGGAAATATAAACTTTTAAAAAAGAAAAACCTCAATAATTTAACCAATCTAATTTCCACAAATTGTCTTGCAGCAAACTGACTATGGCAAACTTGCCATTTGGTGAATTCGAATATTTCCCTATAATATACTAGCTAGATAATTTTAGTCAATATACTTACCTTCTGAGTCGTGTTATTTGTTGTTTTTTTTAATTGATCTATTTGTTGATGGAGTGAAATAAAATAAAATAGTACCTAGAGCATTTAAATGCCAAACATTTAATTCTCAAATATTTATATGTACAAAGCAATGTAGATAAATATTATAGAACCAAGCTAAGAATAACATTTTCTACATGCCCACATTCTGAAAACTTAAAGATGAAAACCCATATATTAGATAGTAAAGTACAACATTATGTGCAAATGGAAATCAAGAGGAAAATAGATTGATTTAAAATTACAGACTCCTGAACAGTATGGTTTTGGCTTGGACCTGAAGGATGGAAAGGAATTTTCACAATAGAGATAAAATAAATGCAGGGCACCTGGGTGGCTCAGTGGGTTAAAGCCTCTGCCTTCGGCTCAGGTCATGATCCTGCTTCCTCCTCTCTCTCTGCCTGCCTCTCTGCCTTCTTGTGATCTCTGTCTGTCAAATAAATAAATAAAATCTTTTAAAAAAAAAGAGATAAAATAAATGCTATCTCAATAAATAAAATGATAACAAAAGCCATGGAGGTAAGGAGAGAAGGGACAAGAGGAGATAGAGGAGGAGGAAGAAGACAGAAGAGGAGAAAGAGAAGAGAAGGGGAAAGGGAAAAAGATGAGGATGGAGAGCAGAAGACCATCACTAACAACAACTTAGGCAATGTGGGAAAGACTCTTGGCTCTCACTTATTTTCCCTTTCTGCCATAATATTAACAATTTTAACTATGCATTTATTGGACTAGTATCAAGGTCACATTTTCTAGCCTTCAATGCAACTAGTATGGCCAGGTTATAACTGCTATTAAGTTCTGGTCAATGACATATAAAGGAAAGGGTACTTGCAAATTCCAGAATAGGTTTCAAATGCAGATGGTATGTTCTTCTTCCCCACTTCTTCTTTCCCGCTACTGGAAGGGGAGACATGGTACCCAGTTACCACTGATCATGGTGAAAGGAGTAAAATGCTTCAGGTGTTCGTGTCTGGGTTCCTAAATGACCACATCTGCATCTGGGTTATTATGTAACAGAGAATTAAACTTTTATATTGGTTAAGTCACAATTATATGGGATCTGTTTTTCACAGAGCCAAATCCATATTATAATTAACAATATGAATTTTAAAATAGTAGTTAGTATGATATGACTGAAGTACAGGATGTCTAGGACAGACTTAGAATGGAAGGATGAGGCCAAAAAGTGAAGACCCTGAAAAGTCTTAGATTGAGAAGACTCTTGCTTCCTATGCAACGAAAAACCACAGATCACTTCTGAAAGGAGCAGGACAAGATCAAATATTTACATCAGGAAAATGAAGTGTGCAAAACAGATTGTAAGGAAGAAAGACCGAACACAAAGACAACGAACTCTCTGTTGTAACAAAAGATGACACTGGTTTGTGGCCACAAAAATAAGAATAGGAATGAGGAGAAATCTTACTTCTATCTGAAGATAGAAGTGACAGAAATGTGCAAGTATTTAAATTAGTAAGAAAGGGTTGTTTGTGAGCAAGATGGACACACAAAAAAATATAACTATAAACAAAGGCAATCTTAATCAGGTTAAGCAACAAGAAAGAAAATACAGGTTTAAGGGTGTTGTCCAGCAGTGGTCTATAAGGAATCCTTTTTTGAAATGTGTCAAGTTCTAATCAAATTTAAGTGACAACTAGATATGCAAGTGCTGAGTAACACAAGAGTATCTGCGTTAGGTATTCTCACAAAGAAGCATAGCAGCAAAGACTTGGTAGTAAACAAAATGGACAAGGAAGACCACATATAATTAAAATAAAGAGAACAGAAAACAGAATCATATGATGACATCATTCTCTGAAATTACTTTAAAGCTTTGTTCCTCCTCCAGGATTTGGGATGAATGGAACATAAGATTTGTATCATCTTGAAACACCAGATGGCCTGTGAAATAATCTGTCTACAGAATGGTAGAGCCCTTGGTCCTCAGACCAACCCAATTTATCTTATTTAAGGAAATCGACATGTAAAAGGATAAAGTGACTTATCCGGGAGAGCTTCTCCAATCCCACTGTGCCGGGTCATATTTGATGCCCAAAGTAAACCCTAGTGAAAGGAACTGAAAGGTGTTTCTCCTTCCTCTTCACGTCTTTATCTTCCAAGTTTTTTTGTTTCTTTCCGCTTCAGAACGTCTGGGAGCTTGAAAACTTTTCAAGAATCAGTAATAGTCAGTTAGCAAGATGCCATAGAAATTGGCTTTTGCTACTCTTCAACTGTATTGGATAAAATTATTTGTAATAGAAAATTTAGTTTTTTTCCATAGTTACTCTTTTTAATCAAAAACATTATCTTCATAGTTTTTCAGATTAAAAGACCAATGCCAAAAGAAAATTGTATTCTGGTTTCACAAGTAAAGCTGAGGCATCAAGACAAATGATACTTTTGAAATTAATCCTGTAGATTTTTACAAATTCATTGCTTTCCACATTGTTATTCCTTGCATTTTGATCAAGGAGACAATTCAACATCTACCATAAATAATATTTAGAGAAAATAGTCAAGGGCTCATTGATCTTTGTAAGCAGTTAGACCTACTTTTTAAGACACATTCACTCTTTCAGGCTCCAAAGCCCTAAAGATAAAATCTCCCTTCAGTGATACGAAAGAGCAAAATAAATTCCATGAACAAATAACAACCTCAGAGAGCGATTAAACACAGAACACAGAAAATGTAAGATATATTTGAAAGCACCATGGCACAGTAAAAAGGCCACAGGGCCTGACATGAGAGAGTGATGGCTCCGATCTCAGTTCTTCTACACCATGTGACCTTAACCTCTCTGTGCCTTCTCATTCACAAAACAAAGGTCACTAGATCTATGGCAGTGCTTCCATAAGGAAAAAAGGAAGCTGGCAGCTGGTAGTAGATGCAAAAAAAAAAAAAAAAAAGAAAGAAAGAAAAAGAAAAAAGAAAAAAAGCTCATTCATATAAGTTTTTAAAGAACTGCTGATATGCTAATAAAGAATGCATATAAAGAAAAAAGTGTCTTTGAATGCTAATTATTTGCCTGGATAATAGTTTAGCTCTTATTCAGTCATTTATTCATGAGGCAAAAATGTTTAAAAACTCAGAAGGTAACAAACATGATCAGGGACTTTATAGCAAACCCTTTCCTTAATTCATCCAAAATAACAGAAAATGTTCCATAAGTGAACGACAGAGTTGCTGATAATTTCTCCATGATTTCTGGAATCTATTCCAGGACCTACAAGATCTGTCTCTATACTAAATCCTAATTGTTGTCCCAGGACCAGATTAATTTCCTTCTCCTCAATGTTCATATTCCAAATTATCCAATTTTCCCCCTCCGAATTTACATATAGACATGTATTATACACCCATGGTATTTTTATAAAAATGTTTTATACTCAGTATATGATGAAATTTCTTCTCATTGTATATAGAGTATTTTCATGACTGTATTGCATTTTTTATGACCGTACAAAAATCTGTCAAATTGATTTGCTATCATTTATTTAACTAATTCATGCATCTCTGAAATTGTAGCTCCTTCTGGCTTATAACTATTTGGTAATTCATACACTGCCTTGTACTATGCTTTTACCCTATTCCTCTCCCTTACAACTTTTAAAATTTTACAATAAGAATGTATTAGTGGTAAATATAATTGGATTAAATACATTGCCTGAATATAGTATGCTCATTTAAATATTAATTGAATTGAATTTTCTTGGTGAAATTCAAAGAACATAATCACCTCACAAGGTGGATACAACTTAAATAACTGATTTGAGATACAAATCAATTCTTAAATTGTGATCACACCAGGCCTTTTGAGTTTTAGGGAGTAAACCCTCTGTGAGCTCCTCCCTCCTCATAAGGTAACTAATGTATTAAAATTGAGGAGCTGGCCACTGCAATCTAGCTGACACTTCCCCACTCTCCTGTAATACAAAAATGAATGAATGTATAACTGAAACTCGGGGAAATTACACTAAAAAAATTTCAACTTAATTAATATTGAACTGGAAGAGGTAAATCAAACAGTAAAAGAAAGTGAAAACCCCTTATAACCACATCACTGATGTAAAGCAATTCTCAGTAGTTTGGTGCATCTCTTCCAAAGACATTTTATCAATACATATTGACAAGTATTATATGCACACACACAGTATTTTTATAAAAATAAACACAGTGGGTGTTTTTCTTTTTTCAGATTTTACTTATTTGACAGAGAGAGACAGCGAGAGAGGGAACACAAGCAGGGGGAGTGTAAGAGGGAGAAGCAGATTCCCCACTGAGCAGGGAGCTGGATGTGGGGCTCGATCCCAAGACTCTGGGATCATGACCTGAGAGCAACAGGCAGACACTTAATAACTGAGCCACCCAGGCTCCCCTAATCACAGTGTTTTATACTTAACTTATGAAGAAATTCCTTCTCATTGTATATAAAACTACATATATTTTCGGGCGCCTGGGTGGCTCAGTGAGTTAAGCCGCTGCCTTCGGCTCAGGTCATGATCTCGGGGTCCTGGGATCGAGTCCTGCATCGGGCTCTGCTCAGCAGGGAGCCTGTTTCCCTCTCTCTCTCTCTGCCTGCCTCTCTATCTACTTGTGATCTCTCTCTGTCAAATAAATAAATAAAATCTTTAAAAAAAAAAACTACATATATTTTCATGGCTATGAAATTTGTCAAATTGAATTGCTGTCATTTATTTAACTAATTCATGACTAGTAACCATTTAACTTGCTTCTAAATTTTCACCATTGAAGACAATGAACATCCTATACTTAGATCTTTGAGCTTAAATGTGAATATCCCAAGGATAAATTACTAGATACAGATTTTCTAGCTTAGACACATATTTGGCCAAGTTAAATTCTTAAAATTAACAAGTCAGGAAATGACAGATGCTAGCAAGAATATGGAGAAGGGAACACCCTTACACTGTTAGTGGGAACGCAAGCTGGTGCAGCCACTCTGGAAAGCAGCATGGAGGTTCCTCAAAAAGTTGGAAATAGAGCTACCCTATGACCCAGCAATTACACTACAAGAAATTTACCCCAAAGATACAAATGCAGTGATCCAAAGGGGCACCTAAACCCCAATGTTCATAGCAGCAATGTCCACAATAGGCAAACTATGGGAAGAGCCCAAATGTCCATTGACACATGAATGGATAAAGGAGATGTAATATATGGATAAAGAAGATATAAATATATATAGTCTATATATGTATATATATGTATAAAGAATACATATATATGTGTGTGTGTGTGTGTGTGTGTGTGTATGTTATATATAACATCTTCTGTACACACACACACACACACACACACACACACACAATGGAATACTACTCAGCTGCCAAAAAATGAAATCTTGCTGTTTGGAATGACATGGTTGGAACTAGAGGGTATTATGCTGAGTGAAATAAGTCAATCAGAGAAAGACAACGATCTTACTCGTATGTGGAATTTAAAAAACAAACAGAGGGTCATAGTGGAAGAGAGGAAAAAATAAAACAAGGCAAAAATCTGAGAAAGAGACAAACCCTAAGAAATTCTTAATCATAGGAAGCAAACTGAGGGTTGCTGAAGGGGAGGGGGTGGGGGGATGAGGTAACTGGAGATGGACATTAAGGATGGCACATGATATAATGAGCAATGGGTGTTATATAAGACTGATGAATCACTGACCTCTATCTGTGAAACCAATACATTATATGTTAATTAATGTATTTAAATTTTTTTAAAAGTAAATAAATAAAAAGAAAAAAATCCTTCCAATTGAGTATAAGTCTTTGAAACACCCTCAACTCTGAATAACTCCATTTATAATATTGTTATTTTGACAAATTCTCCATATATTAGCTGAATATATGTATCTCTTCCTACTAGTTTATTTCCTGATCTTTACATTTCTTATATCATGTTGTCTGTCTTTTCCTTACTGACTTGTAGGAGCTCTTTACAGACATTATGCACTATAGATATGAAGCATTTGTCAACTTCATGTATTAGAAACATTTTCCCAATCTGTCTTTTTTTTAAATTTTTCAAATGAGTAATACAGGTGGGTTTTTTTTGTTTTTTGGTTTTTGGTTTTTTTAGTTTTATGTCATCAAATTTATCTATCTTTCCCTTTATGCCTCATGTTCTTCATATATTTGCAAAGACCACCTCCACCTCTGGACTCTAAAAAGACTTCTATGTGTTCTTAGACTACATACAGGAAGTGGGGAGCTTATGTAATCTTTACCAAGTAATTTGCTAATTGTCCCCAAATCATTAATAGACTATTGTAACTTTTCCCTTCCATAACTAAAAAACCTTCTGGTCCTTAGAGTATAATCACACATGCATATATATATATATTTTTTTATTTCTGGACAGGAAAAAAAAAATTGTATATTTCCCCTCACTTTAAATCTAATCCCAAAATTTTCAGAATAACAAAAGTGTATGTGCACACTTTTCCCTTAAAATATATCTGAAAAGATGAATAGATCTATTTTTACTTGTACTTGACAGATCTTTTACAAAAACACATAAAAGGACTTTTTCTCTTGATTAGCATAAGATAAACTTTATTCACTGCTGAAAGTGGGGGGAAAATCAGGATGTAAACGTCATTGAGCTGGACTCGGTACTGGCTTAAAATTTCCAATGAAATTCTCTGTTTGGATCAATTTTGTGGGGTCTGAAAGAGTATCAGCAACAGAGCCTCATTGAAAGTTTTGATCCCTATATAGAAGCAATTTTTTCCTAAATACAGTAATTCCCATAAACTTTGGTATAAGAGGTCAGTCAAAGCAAATTTTTAAGTTCCAAATTTGTAAGTTCTGTTTTTCTATCATGTTGTCAGTTCACCTTCTGAAGTCCCACGAGTAGAAAATCTCCACATTCATTCTTTCACTCTCTTAAAATTTATCAAGGACTATAATGAGCCTTTGTTTATTAGAGTTATACTTATTCCTACTTACTATAATTCAAAACTGGAAGATTTTGTAATGTTCATGTAAAAACAATAGTATTAAGCCTATCCTGAGCTCCTACTCGTAACATGTTTTATGAAAAACCATATTGTCCAAAAGAATGAGAAGAGTAGCACTGCTTTCCATTTTTCCAAATATCTATAATGTTAGAAAAGGAGAGAGCAAGATTCTTGTATTTCACTGTAATGGACATGTATTAAGAAAATCTGTCCTGGGACACCTGGGTGGCTCAGTCAGTAAAGCATCTGCCTTCGGCTCAGGTCCCGATCCCAAGGTCCTGGGATTGAGGGTCATGTCCAGTTCCCTGCAGAGGAGCCTGCTTCTTTGTCTCCCTCTGCCCCTCCCCCTGCTTGTGCACACGCTCTCGCTCTCTCTCTCTCTCTCTCTCTCTCCCCGTCAAATGAATAAATAAAATCTTTTAAAATCTGAAAAGAAAATCTGTCTTCACATATCTATTAGTTTAAAAAGTGTCAAGTAGGGTGCCTGGGTGGCTCAGCTGGTTAAGCGATTGCCTTCAGCTCAGGTCATGATCCCAGAGTCCCAAGATGGAGTCCTGCATCGGGCTCCCAGCTCCACAGGGAGTCTGCTTCTCCCTCTGATCTTCTCCCCTCTCATGCTCTCTCTCTCTCTCACTCTATCTCAAATGGATAAATAGAATCTTAAAAAAAAAAAAAAAGTGGCAAGTATTTTGATAGCCTTTTCAGTTAATCATGGATATTATTCTTTGGATCACACTAAAAGTTGGTAACTGGTAGTTTTTAAGGTTAGTTATGATGTGGAATCTAAAAACCATATAAACGAACTTTGTACTGTCCCATTAAAATCCACTGGTCTACACTGTGCTTTGGATCTTCTACCCAAGCCCAGTTCTGTAATATTATGCAGTGGTGATTTGGAAAATACTAATTCAATAAATTAACCAGATCTTCCAAATGTTGATACATCTCATTATACAATATGAAAATTGTGCATTCCTTCATATTACCACTACTCTTATCTGAGAAGTCTTTAATTATTGGGAAGGTGACAAACCCATAATGACAGATACAAGTTTTCAAAAATTCTATTTTTTACATAAAAGCTTGAATATTTTAATTGGCACTAAAAACTGTTGATTATTTTCCCTTAAAGTGACAGGCTTACTTTGCTTTTTTCACAAAAACTGTTGCCAAAATAACCAAGTCTAAGTAACCCTAGTTTGTCAGTTACTCTTTCAAGTAAAGAGGGGGTCTATGAAATTAGTAAACAAATAACCAGGTGTTCCGCATATACTTTTCATTTTGATTCACAGAATACAAAAAGATGTCTATATGGATTGAGAGTCAGTAGAATCAGTGGCTTTTACTGCTTTACGACAGACATTCTTGAGCAAACCTTTTTCTTTTTTTCTTATGCATATGTGATTCAGTAGAGTTTGGTACCACTGTCATGCTAATGGATGTTTTTGTCCCGTCAGCACACAGTACACAAAGCAGAAAGACAATGTCTTATTATTATAAAAATAATTTAGACTTCATGGACTCCTGAGATCCTAAGACAACACTTTAAGAATCACTGGACTAGTATATAAGACTTCTGGCCTAAGGGTACAATTGACTGTGTTAACCTTAAAATGAATGAATGAATAAATGAATATCAATTTTCCACTGAATTTCCATACCTACAGTTATCTGAAACAAAAAAATAGTCTTAAAAAATGGGCATTTTATTGTAGCAGTCTCTGCCATTAGCAGTATTATTGGAAGAACATTCATCTCTGCTTGTTCTTCTTTATTAGAAAGATACACATCTTCATTGGCTTCACAATCTGTTCGTGATGTCAACGTTAATAGTGGACATCAGCAGGCTGTCACCACCAAGACAGATGAAATAAAATTAAAAAGAAAAAATGTACTACAGGAATAAAATAACAATTTTTAACTGAATAGAATCCAACGAAAAAGCTGAGTGACTGAATGGACTGAAAGAAATTTTCTTTAAATAATAAAAAGACTGGGACGCCTGGGTGGATAAGTTGTCATGATCCCAGGGTCCTGGTATCGAGTCCCACATCAGGCTCCCTGCTCAGGGGTAAGGCTGCTTCTTCCTCTCCCACTCCCCTTGCTTGTATTCCCCCTCTTGCTATCTCTCTCTCTGTGTCATATAAATAAATAAAATATTTAAAAAATTAAAAAATAAAGAGTAGCCAAGAATCCATACTGTTTTTGTTCTGCCCCTCCAGGAATACTAAGATGACCTTATTTCTCTTATAAGCCACCGTGTCAGAAAATATTTTTCAAAAGCTTTAAATATTTTAAGACCTTTTCCATGACATGTCTCTTTTCCATCATTCTCCATCGCTCTCAGTGCAATGACATGAGTTTAACTCTTTCTCCTAGTTGTTACTGTCTTCCTTCATTTAAGATGATATTTCTGAGTATAAAACTGGAAGATACGTAAGGTTTTTTGATAAGTGCCACAATGCATCAAATACAGGTAATTCAGGAAACTGGGTTTCTGTTTCTCTTTCTAAGGTTATACTCCTTTATACTACTTATCCCCTAAGAAAATGATGAAATGGACAAAATTTAGGGGATGGGAGAGAAACATAGAAAACAACAGGAAAAAAAGCAAACATAGCTAGCTGGATGGTGAGAAACACTCTCTTATTATTTTCTAGTAACTGTGCTGATATCCTAAGATATCCCCTGGAATCATGACGTATATGAATTGAGGAAGATTTTTGTTTTGGAGATAAAAATATTGTGGTTTTTGTAAATGTTATGTGGAAAAAACATTTTTATTATTTATCACAATTATCACATCTTTTCCTTATTTATTTTTTCCTGGGGAGCAAGAGGACCGTCTTGATTTAATGGTGGGTTTTACCTTAGGAGTGGAGGTGTTTATGTGTCTTTTCTATTTTTATCATCTTTGCCTTCTATATAGATCTGTATCTTGCAAACATTAAAAGGGACTGAGCCAACTGAAATCTTAAAAACTGAATATGGTCCTATTTTAGAATGTTAAAGACAGAAAGATCCCTAGACATTTTTTTTAAGATTTTATTTATTTATTTGACAGAGAGAGATCACAAGTAGGCAGAGAGGCAGGCAGAGAGAGAGGGGGAAGCAGGCTCCCCTGCTGAGCAGAAAGCCCCATGCTGGGCTTGATCCCAGGACCCTGAGATCATGACCTGAGCCGAAGGCAGAGGTTTAACCCACTGAGCCACCCAGGTGCCCCGACATTTATTTAATATATACATTGGCTAGATGAGAAATACAGACCCACCATTTTAACATTTATTCAACTTTGAAAATTGACCCTGTTCCAAGTATCACCCTAGGATGCAATAATCAACCTCCCTGTGTTCCATTGATAGGACAGAGCAAAGCTGCTTATTCTCCTTCCTAAGCCCTTAATAATTAATAAGGTACAATAATTTGCTCTAAATTCAGATTATATCAACTAAAGAAGATTCTTCAGCAAATAAAACATTAATAACACAGGGATTCAGGCTTCTAAGGCTGCTTTCCATTGGAACAATGCTTCTTTATCTGTGAAGCAGTTAAACTTGTATCTGGAACTTAAAGCTAGGAGGTTTAAGTAGCTATTAACAAAAAGGGAGCTATATTCCTTTGATTTGTGTGATGCAATGATTTTTGGCAGTCCCATAATCACTAATTCCAATTTGAGCAGTGGCTGCTTGATGGCAGCTTTAAAAATATTTGCAGATCACAACAGTCACATCTTTGCAATATAAACAATCAATAATCATTTTTTTTACTAGAGTAACAGCCCCAGCATATGCCCATTGCTCAACTGCAAGGCTCAGGAACCTAAATATTCTTCACAATAAAGACACAATGATAATAGTTCTTAACACTGATGTGGTGGTTCTCTTGCACAGTTTCTACTTCCTCCATATGAAGACAATACAGAAGATTTTTTTGTTAACAATCAGTAAGTATATGCTTAGCATCTACGACTGGCTCAGTTCTGTGCTGGTAATCCAGGATACACGATGCTAGTGTAACGCACCCACAATCCTTAAAGAAACCATAACCCAGTGAAGAACAAGACTGACGCTGAGGGAATAACAGCCATCATTCTTTGAGTATCTGCAGTATCCCAGCACTTTGCCAGACACCTGACTGATGTAAGAGTCAGAAGTTTAAGGTACAAATCTTGGCTCTTTCTGCAAATAGCTCTGTTAACCTTATCTAGATCATCTTATTCTGGGGGGGTTCATTTCTCCATATTATAAAATAATGAAATAAATGGTGCTAAGTCTCTTCCAGCCCTGAGAAGTCTATAATTTCACAAAATAGTTAAAATAGATTGCAAGTTCTGCAGACGTTGGGATAGTGAAGATTAAAATATTCCAGAAAATCTTCACAGTGCATGTGTTAAGAATTTTGAGTTTGAAAAAAAAAAAAAAAAAAAGAATTTTGAGTTTGTATTAAAGGATGTATCTAGGCTTATATATATGTACACATATATAACATATATTACATAATTTATATTATATATTATATATTATATATTATATTATATATTTATTATTTATAATAAATAAACAATAAATATATAATATAATATATAATCATATATTATGTAATTATATATTATATATTATATTATATATTTATTATTTATAATAAATAAACAATAAATATATAATATAATATATAATTTATTTTATATTTAAATAAATTAATTTATATAATTATATATATTCATTACATAATATTTTATATATTATATAATATTTAATGATTATATAATATTTAAATAATTGATTTATAAATAATAAATTAAATAAAATATAATTTATTATATATTCATTATATATAATATATAATAATAAATATATAAATATATAATATTTATATATATTATATATAATATGTAATAAATATATAATATATATTATATATAATATATAATAAATATATAATATATATTATATATAGTATATAATAAATATATAATAAATAAATAATAAAATAAATAATACAATAATAAAAATACATTTTTAAAAGATTACATTTATTTATTTGACAGAGAGAATTAGAGATGGAACACAAGCAGGGGGAGAGTGAGAGGGAGATGCAGGCTTCCTGCCTAACTGGGAGTCCAACGTGGGGCTTGATCCCATGATGCTGGGATCATGACCTAAGCTGAAGGCAGACATCTAATGACTGAGCCACCCAGGCACCCCTAAAATAATACATTTATTGAGTCATGAATGGCAAATAAAAATTGTGTATATCTAGGTTATACCAAGCTTTTGAGTAGGCACTCATTAGGAAGTGCACAGGAACTTTAAAACGTCCTTGGAGGTTCATAAAGTGACCTGCTAGATTACAGAACCCTTGAGGGCAGTTTCTTTCCCATTGGAACAGTGTCTGGCACACAGGAGGTACTAAAAGTATTTGTAGGGGCGCCTGGGTGGCTCAGTGGGTTAAAGCCTCTGCCTTCGGCTCAGGTCATGATCTCAGGGTCCTGGGATTGAGCCCCGCATCGGGATCTCTGCTCAGCAAAGAGCCTGCTTCCTCTCTCTCTCTTTCTGCACCTGCCTCTCTGCCATCTTGTGATCTCTCTCTCTGTCAAATAAATAAATAAAATATTTTTAAAAAATAAAAGTATTTGTAAAAGAAAGGGGATATGGACTAGGGCTGAGAGTTTATTATCCAAAGAGTACATAATGTTAGGGGAGGATTTTACAAACCAGGCAAAGCTTAAACTTGATAAACCAGTAACGAGCGATTTCCCAGAGAGGATGAGAAAAGCCAAGATCAGGCATCTCTGTCCTGTGATCCAGAATCAAGCTCTAACAGCTTCCTCCAGATAAGAATGTTTGCTGTCAGTGTGATGACTCTCTTCTGCCTGTGCCTGCTTCTCTAACTCTGCTCTCTGAAATCCACCTCCTGCACATACATCCCTGGGCCCCTGTCCCGCTTTGAAACCTGAAATTCCCTTTTAATCAGAACTGTCCTTGTGTCTCCATTTTGGTTAGATAGCTCTGATCTCAGCTTTCTCCCCAGGACTCTCAAGAACAGCAACTGCCCCGCCTCCCCCAAACACTCTGGCAGCCAGGAGTCAGCTTGCGCTCTGCTCCGGTTGCCCGGTTCACCTGCCTGGCCCAAGTCCCATTTCTAGACTAATGTGACAAGTCCTGCTGTAGGATTATGTATATGCCTGCACAGCCGAAAACAGCCTTTCTCTGGACCTCATCTCACATTCTTCATTGACTTCCTTCTACGTGCTAGGTACATTTCTGGGCACCTTACTAATTTAAGAGTCACAGTTTATGCCCATTACTTCTTCTATTACCACTTTAACACCAAAAAAAAAAAAAAAAAAAAAAAAAGGAGGGGGGGCATTTCCCAGTTTCATCCATCATAACGATCTCTGCATTTTTTAGATCCACATCCTACATATATTTAGGGACATACACATTCCATCTTCAAATCTTTAGTGTGTTTGTCTTTTTCCTCCTAGCATATATGGAACATGCTGGGAGAAGATGACTCTGGGTTTGCTTCCTGAGAAAGCCTATCAGGAAATATTCTTGCAAAGTACTTGCTGATTGTAGAAAGGCTCAATTTTCGGCCATGTAATAGAAACTTGCTGATGAGTCCCAAGTACTACAGACTTTCATCTTTATCTGAGTGAGGAAAACTAAAAGGAATAGACAAGAAACTTCTTCCCATCCACTGGTTAAAGGAAATGAATTAAAGCATAATTAATGTAATTGTAAATTACAATTATAAAACGAAGTAGCTTTCAAATTCTATCATTAGTTGTGACATGTGTTCTGTATATGTTCTAACATGAACATAGAAATCCAGAGTGAAAATAAACAGAAATGAAAAATTAAAATTTAAACTTAATATATTTTTACATGAGAGTATGAAAGCATGTTTCCTAAAGCACTTGAGGAAACACTAAAGATTAAAAATAATGATGACTCAATATTTCTGAGAAGAAAAATCAGCCTGAACCCAGAAGTGAAAGTCCCTACAAAACTACAAAGAGGTAGTATATCAACTATAGATAACACCATGCTAATTTCAGTATTCGATATTACAGAAGACATAATAAGACATGCAGCCCGAAGCCCTTTAGAAGAGTAAATCCTGAACAGATTCCAAAGTGAATTTGAAAAAAGCAAACCAAACTCCATAAATCTGATTTCCATTCTATAATTTATGTTTGAAGGAAGTAATATTACCACTAAAGTATGAAACTAAAATAGAGGGAGCAAGTCACATCATAAAAAGTGTTTATTAAAAATAAAGTTGGGGCGCCTGGCTGGCTTAGTGGATTGAGCATCCTACTATTGATCTCAGTTCAGGCCTTGACCTCAGGGTCATGAGTTCAAGCCCCACATTCAAGCCCACCATGCAGCCTCCTTAAAAAAAAAAAAATAGAATGAAGTTGAACAAACGTTCTATTTCCATCCATAAATGTATATGGATTTCCAACCATAAATGGATAAATTTATCCATTTATGTATAAATATATAAACTTCAAATAACACACACAAGAAATAAAATGTATTCAGAGAGAAAACTTGTATTTGTTGAGCACTTACCACACTCCTAGTAGGTCATTAAATATTTTTACAGAGACACTATCACATTATTTATATTTCACAAATAATGTAATTAAAGCCAAGAGGGACTAACTAGTCTGTCCATTATTACATAATTAAGAAGTAGCAATTAGGATTCCTAACCAAACACAAGAATAATAAAGTAAAAAATTAAAATTAAACAAAAAAGCTCAGCAAGATCTTAACCTCCATATTGAATGAGTATCATCAATATAATGTAGTTATTTCAAAGCTAAATGTAATATTGGAATGTATTCAATATTAAATGATAATCTTGAATATATGCCTTAACCATCATCAGAATTAGCTAGAAATTATTAATATTGCACCTACCAGGTCTCAGCTCTTTTTTCTCAAATAAAAATAGGAATGAAGTTATATATGATGAAAAAACTAAACCAGAGAATGAACTCATGTACTTGGAGAAGCCTGAGTTGAGTCCCTTCGTTAGGAAGTAAATGAATGGTTTATTTATCATCTTTAAGTATGTGGAGTCCTATCATGCTGAGAAGCAGAGAATCTTTATTTTTTTCTCCTTCTTTGAGGACTGAATAAAAGAAAGGATATTTAAGTTACAGTAAAAAAAATTAAGTTAGACATAAGACAGAACTTCTTGACAAGATGAGTTACTTTGTGATTAAATAGACTATTAGGAGAAGTCTTGGAATCTTCCTGGAAAGCATCCCCCAAAGACTGACAATTTATTGCCTTTACTATTTAGCATGGCATCCATCCTGGGGTTCTGAGGTCCTGATATTTTATCATTGGATTTCATTTCACTTATCTTGTTTCTAGTAATACAACAAAGTCTCTTCATCTTTCAATTTTATCAAGGTATTGAGTTTTAATAGCTTCCGTCCCCCAAGAAACCCTGTTCTCAAGCCAGTCGGGAAGTATGAATATCCTAATGAGGCATATAGGAGAAGACTCAAGGGGACTGTTCTTAGGCTGGATTCTATTCTTTTGAATGACATGTAACTTCAAGTCTATTATCACCCACATAAGGAGAAAGGAAAAGCAGAGTGTTTTGCTTTGTTTTTCACAAGGAAAGCAGAGTTCATTCCCCAGACGTATATTGGACCTGGCAGCATCAACAAACACTGAAGTATATGATACCACCATAATTACCCAGAAATAAAAACACTAGTGGACCCTGGGAATTACACTGAGAATCGCAGCTTCCATAGACGGTCTGGGATACTCAAAAGTAACAAGTTCACTCTGCCTGCTACTATTTTTAAGTGCATGAAAATACCTCATGCACTAGGTAGCTCTATTATACAAATGAATTGAGTGAATATAAATTTTTAGAAAATGGCAATCCTTCTGGTATTACGTGTTTTTTAAACCTCTCTTTTCTGAACCAAAGATCCCGTTTTGGCCAAGACAATGAGGACCGATTAGCAGATGAGCACATTAAATTTCACATTTCTCGCCACTCTTGTTTTCAGAGGGGAGAGTATTCATGGAGCCATCAACATGGCTTCAGCGAGGACCTCATTCATCCTCACCAGGAGCAACTAACTCTGCCTTAGCCTAAGAAGCTAAAGAGGGAAATGGTGACCCCATCCCTTACCCCCGAGGCCAGGCCTTTCCCATTCCCGATGTCCTGTTTCTCACAGTGAAGAAGTTCATAAGTCAAAGATGACAGATGCTTTGTTCAGAAGATAGCTGCAACACCAAGGAAGGAATGAACTTTGAAGATCCTGAATTATAATGGAATTGTCATATCACTAGCCTCGTTTCTATAGGGCCATTCACAGTACAACAGACCAAAAGTCCCTGTAAGGAGAGAAATTCTTTGTTGCCTAAGAAATTTCTAGGAAGCTGTTCATAGTGAACAAAATAAAGGCAAACCCAAATCCAATGAAAAGAAAATAATTTTGTCATCCTACAACGATCTTGCAAGTATGGAAACAGTATTGCCTTCTTCCTATTGAATATTTTTGCTGACATTCACTCTGATAGAGCAGAGTTGTTAAGGGGTAAGATCTTTTTACTGTTTACCTTCTGGTCTGAGATATACATGAATCTTGAATATATAAATTAACACACATGCTGCTTGCCATGATCTACAAAGAACTGTGTGTTTTGCCTCTGTACTGATCTCTCGAGCTTCTTTGGTCCACTCTCTGGCTCTCTTACCATGTTGCAGCTCCTCTGGGTTTCTCCTAGAGAGTAATCACACCAAGACTTTTCTCTTTCAGGACCTTTGTACTTCCTGTGCCTTCTACCAAGAATGCTCCTCCCTTGTCCTTCATCCCTCAGGCCGATTCTGGTTGGTTTAGGTCTCATTCCCTCCAGGAATGCACCTAACATAGTATTGTTATCTGGTTCCTCCATCGTGTGTCCCTACTGAGTTCTTTTAAAACATGTAAGCCTGTACCCCACCTATAACTGCCTCTCTTCTGTCTGTTGATCAATTTGTCACTCACCCCATTCTAATGTGGGTTCCATGAGGATGTACACCTTTCCAGTCTTCCTCACCACAACCTCCTCAATGCTGAGAAAAATCCCTCACAAGAGATGGAATGGTACCTAGATTCATACCTAGTTTCCTTTAAACCCTTGTGAAGCCTCGATCCATCCCAACACATGGCCAAATGGTGTGCATGCTATGCACAGAGACACAGGAAGGCCATGTGTACTTTTCATTTCTCTGCCTTCTTTGGCCCTTGGACCTTCCCCATGAAGAGACTGGCAAAACACAAGTGGAAAAAGTCTAGAACAACATAACACAAAAACCACTGCTTAAACACCCCAAAGGGACTTAATGTCTTCTGGAGTTACACCTTTCTCATTTGGGGGACATCCTTTAAAACAGAAATAAAATAAAATGCTTTGCCCTTCAGCAGTGTCATCATGAACTTGAATTTGTGGAAATAAGGATTTTTTTTTCCCTTCAATTTGCTCCACAGAGTTTAAAGTGATGTCGGTTTCTCATTCTTTCAAATCCAAGGTTATTTATCAGCATAGGTAATTATAAACACTTCAAAGCAAGGTGAAATTCTTTCAATTCCATCAGACTATTACTAAGAAGAAGAAATAGAAAGTGATTTGAATTGCCAAAACTGGCTCAAATCAAACAAATACAGTCCATTTTCACTATTCATGGATTTTGCATGTGCAAATTCACCTATTCCCTGACATTTATTTGTGACCCCCCAAATCAATACTTGCAGCCCATCTACTGCCATTCACTCACATGCAGAGCAGTGGACCAGGACACACAGTGCCAACTGAGACTGAACAGGACAATCCGCTGCCTTCATGTTTTAGCTCGCAAACTATAAAATCTCCTCTATTCAGTTTATTTAGTGTCAAATTTTCTGCATTTTAATGCATTTTGTTGGTGATTTTACTGTTTAAAATGCCCAAGCATATGGGGTGCCTGGGTGGCTCAGTCAGTTAAGTGCCTGCCTTCAGCTCAGGCCACAATCCCAGGGTCCACTGAGCTGAGCTCTCTGCTCAGTGGGAAGCCTGATTCTTCTTCTCCCCTGATCCTCCTCCCTGCCCACACTAACTTGTTCTCTCTCTCTGCGTCAAATAAATAAATAAAATATTTTAAAATAAATAAATAAAACAAAATGCCCAAACATTATGCTAAACATGGTCTCAGGACAGGTCCCAACTGTCAAATATTACTAAAGTTGTGATGTGCCATACTGACAAAATGTATGTGTTAAATAAACTGCTCAGGCATGCGCCCAATATGAGTGGACCACAAGATGTATTAAATAGGATGTCTGAAGCAGAAACACATATCAAAGGTATGTATCAGTCAGTTGATGGAAACACTGTGACCAGAGAATCTATTTCCTTAGGAGCAATGGCTCAGTGTTCCCTAAATTCGTTGCTCACAGCAATGTGACAGAAAATAACTACTGTGAATCAACTATAGATACATGTATTGAGAATCAACTATAGATACATTTTTGGGGAGAGAGGCTAAACTCTTCAGATGAGTTAGGGAGACTGGCAATCTCGCCAGTACCTCTATCATCAGAAAGCATATGAATCAATCTTCCTGATTTGCTTCAAAAAACAAAAAATTATTTAATAAACTGCATTTTAGTCCAGCTACTAATGCATCATTTGTGTGACTTTCTCAGTGTACTTTCATTTTCTGAGTCTAGCGATGATCTCCATTATCAACAAAGAAAAGGGCAAAGAGAGGTTGACAATAAAAAATAAAATCCCTAAATCTCCAGGGTTGTTTTGTTTTCTTCTGTCAAATATATTTAATTTTTTTCTACTGAGTACCCTTATTTGATAATTAGTGATGCACCTGCTAAAACACAGGTGAAGCTTTCACCAACCGATTTTTAGATAAGAACCTGAAAATGAAGTTTTTCGTGACCACCACATTCAAAATTCAAAAGCCATATACCTAAGATGAAATATCAAAAATATAGAAAACATTCCACGATGTGCCAACATAAAGGGTCTTTCAAAAGAATGAGATGGCAAAGATAAAAACTGTGAATATGTAAGTTTCATAGAACTTTTTTTTTTTTTTTGAAATCCAAGAGTGCTTTTAATGTATTGGCCGAGAAAAATAAACTGCAAAGTTCTGTGAGGTCTTCTAAAAATTTACAAGAAAAACTGGTGGGCAGTTCTAATCAGACTCGGATGTTATCTTCCCCCCCTTTTAAAAACGACAACATATACAGTCCCACAAAATACAATATAAACTTTTTTTTTTTTTTTATCTTGACTGCTAGAGATGCTCCTTTGTGATGCCTTCTGGTAACCAAATGGTTGGGCAAAACCCACAGCTGGTCTTCATTTCTTCAGGGGCTGGTAAACAGAGGCATTGGGATCGAGTCCAGAGGGGCTGGTTGCAAAGAAGAAAATCAACTTATAATTAAATACAAGAAAGGGAATGACCAAGATGAGACAAGAATCAGTAATATGAAATAGGCAAACCAAATCTCTCTTATTATTTATGTCATTGCTCACATTTTCCTGCTCATCTGTTTCCCTCATTTTAATGCTTCGTCTTTGTTTTTTTTATTGTTCCATCATCACTCACAAATATGTTTCTCTCACCCAGCAATTCTCTATGGTTTCCAAAATACCACAAAAGCTATATTTTTAGATAGCCATACAATGAGTAGGAAGAGAAACAGTGAATACCTCGTTAAGCATAGTAGAGGAATAATCATTCAGGACAACCTCAGAATTAGTTGGATGTTCTTTATAGCAAAGTGAATGCTATGAGATTTATTTTAATTGCACTATACTGGTAAAAATGTTTAAAGATATGGTGTGAAGAAATCTGATGATGGACTACTTTCAAATGTTTATGTTTGTTATATTAAATAAATTCTAAATGAGAAGGGGAAAAGCCAACTTAAATGGCTATCTAGAAAGAAATAATTAAATGGAAGAGGGCAAATCCTCTGAGTAATAGTGACTAAGAAGTTCCCAAACCTCAAGGAAGAAAAATCTATTGAGTGCTGAGTAGGATGGGAAAAAAAAAAATTTCAATACAGGTGTATCACAGTGAATTTTTAGGAAACAAAAGATAAAGGATACCCTGAAAGCTTCCAGAAAGGAAATAATAAATGCATACAAAAAAATGAGAATTACACTTCTCAACAACATCTGATGATAGAAGATAAGTTTGTAATTGCCTTCCAAGTTCTAAGAAAATACAATTTCATCCTAGAAATCAATGTCCACAAAAGCCATATAGATACAGTTTTATTATTTTATTACTTGTTATTATTTTCACAAAATTATTTTAAGAGGAATTAGCCCGCATCCTCTTAAGTTGTGTATGGCCATGTGAATAGTTGTAACCAACAACACAGAAGGTGAAGTAGTGTGGACCTTGTCTGGGCCAAAACATTTAATTACTGGATGTTCAACTCCCTAGCCCCATCTTCTCCAGCAGCAGTTATCTTGGATAAATCACCCGTGCAAGTCAATGGGAAAAAATACCAAGATGGTGATGAAGACTGAGCAAAAGATCTTAATAAACAATTTGTGAAAAAAGAAACATTAATGTGTAATAAGCATGAAAAACTTATTGAAAAAGAAGATTTTTCTAGCTATCTAATACTTAAGGACTTTTTAGTAACTGATATTGAGGGTCTTTGAGATTAGACTTTTCATAGATTGCTGATAGGATTATAAATTGGTATGAATTTCCTTAGTGTATATCAGAAATACCTAAATGCTTCAAGGACTTTGCTCCTGTAATTACACTTCAGTCATCAGAAATGAGGAAAAATGCATATGCAGAAGGGTTTTCAACTGCAGCAACATTTGATAATGGATAAAGGGATTCAAACAAAAACTGCAAAATTAGAAAATGATGAATTATGGGGATGAGTATTATGAAGCTATGAAAATTAAGTGTACAAATGTCTACTGCCATCCAAGAATGTTTCATGCACAAAAATACTAGAAAAGAACACCTGTAATTATTAAGTGATATTTCTTGGTTAAAATTAGTGATGGTTTTTATTTTCTTTTAGATTTCTTAATATGTAACTTTTATAATTAGGAAAACCATTCTCATCAGAGCTTCAGAAAGTTTTTGTATTAATTTTGGAGGAAATTTTCTTTCTTTCTTTTTTTGATATGAACACAGTTGACACACAATGTCACATTAGTTTCAGATGTTCAACATAGTCATTCAACTTCTCTATACATTATGCTATGCTCACAAGTGTAGTAGCTACCATCTGTCACCCACCATACAACACTATTACAATACCACTGACTGCATTCTCTATGCTGTGCCTTTTATTCCTGGGACTTAATGACTCCATTAACTGGAGGCCCATGTTTTCCACTCCCCTTCAACCATTTGCCAATCCCCTACCCACCTCCCCTCTGGCAACCACAAGTTTGTTCGTATTTACAGGTCTGTCTGATTCTATTTTTCGTTTGTTCATCTGTTTTGTTTTGTTTAGATTTAGAAAAATATTTAAATAAACATGTCCTGTATTAGACCTCAGGAAAATTATGACACACAAGAGGCTTGAAAAAACTTAGAAATAAATAAAAATGAACAGAAACAGACAAGTATGATTGAGTGATTTGAAATATAAATTTGCAAAGAAAACTAAATATAAATGGAAAGCTAATACAAACTGTGAGGCTTTAAAGCAAAACAGAAAACTACTATGATATCTATTAATAGCTATTTGGACACAAGTGAAAGTACAGCAAAAGAAAAACAGAAGTAATCCCTTGAAACAGAACAGGGACTGTGTGTTCCATGGAGCCCTCTTGAAAAATCTGCCACCTTGGTCTCTCTTCATTCCACTCCATTAGGATACCAGAAAGGCATCATGTACACCCATTCATGGCACATCACCCGTTTTTAGCAGAGTGGCAACAAATGGATTTTTCTTCCTCACTCTCCTCTGCCTTTATGAGTGGGGGGAAGAAATGAGACTAAACCAATGTTTACAAAACATTTAATTTTTTAAGTGTGTTAACATAAATAATTATTAACACAGCATTTCTATGATTTTTTTTTTAAATTTTCACCCAGGTATATGTTTTCTATTTATCAAAAGATATATTAAAACATAAGTAGATGACTCAAGTCTTTCAGAAATTTAAAGAAATGTATTTTATAAAATCATTGTCTTAAAAGTTAAAATCTTCCCATTTTAATGATCATGGGAAGAACATGTACCAGAAAATGTATGCCAGAAAATGAACTTAACCACATTCAGTTCAGACTTCCACATATGTAGTGGTTAAAGATTTATAAATTTCCCTGATGTTTAGCTGAAAATATACAGTGTATGTCATATACCATAAGACAAATTGAAAGTATTTTGTGACGCAAGAGAGAGGTTAGTGTTTTATTTAGCATTCCAGCTTAAATGAGATTTATATCATACAGAGCTCGATATTTGGCTTTAGAGAGACCATATAACTAGTTCTTACAACAAATTGAGGATGAAACTATGTATTGGTTAATAAAACCATGCATATCTGAGTTCCTTTACCTTTCATCATTGCATATGGATTGTGGTCTTCGGTTTTAAAATTCTATTTGTGAACACATAAGGATTGTTGCACTGACTAATTTCAAAGTGATATTCCAAAGCCAAGTCATAGTCATAACCCATTACTTAAACCTTGCTTCAGGTAGAGAAATATGCAAAACTAGCAGTCTATTAAAGTGATATTAGCACTGTGACACAAGCCAAAAAACATAACAAAATCCTTTATTTATCCCTCTGGACTCAGTTAATGTTCAAAATCTGACATCCTCTTTTATTGGTCTGAGACCCAGTGACACAAAAGCACAATTTATAAGAATAGCACTACTCAGGAAAGAAGTCTCTTGCATTACTTTACATTCCTTTGTTTGTAATAGAGTTTCAATGTTGCTTATTTCATTTTCTGGGTGAATTCCCTGTTTGTTTTTTAACTCCCAAAAGAATTATTTACTCAAGAAAAAACTCGGATGGCATTTCAAATCAAGGGGGAAAATCCAATTTTCTTAGTAGTCTATGTTGTGACAATTGGCTAACCTCATGAAGGAAAAACTATAGCTAGATCTCTACTTTAGTATTTATATCAAATAAATGCAGATGAATCAAAGATTTATTCTGAATCATGAAACCAAAATAGGATGGATACTAATTTTGAAAATGAGCAGTTGTTTCTCTTTAAATAACTTTAAGTGGGAAAAAATCTTGCTGAGCAAGGCACAAAAATCCTGAAGCAATAAAATAAACAACTTCTAAATTTGACTAAAATATAAGAATATCTGTACTCTTAAAAATCATGAACTGAAATTTTGACTCTGAAAAATCATAAGGAGTTTAAAAGAAAAACAAAAATAACCACATAACACAACAAAGTGTATATTACTTCATCATATATGTACATAAGTACTATAGATCAAAGCCCAACAGAAAACTGGGCAAAGTTATGAACAAGTGTGTGGGTACACACACACACACATACATACATGCAGAAATGCAAGTAATGATGTTAAGAAATTTTAGCATTAGTAAAAAGTTTTCGTTGTGATTTAAGCAATTACATATCAGTGGCAAAGCTTTAAAAATTTTAATACTGTACACTACTAGTAAGATCAGGAGAACACAGGCATATGCTGTAGGTAGGATTATAAACTGATACACCTTTTTTTGACAGCACAATTTCAAATTCAAACACCTTTTGACTCGGTTATTCCACTCAGAGGAATCTATTCTGCAAACTCATTTGCACACGAGATTAAAATAGATAGCAAGAGGTTGAAAAAAATCATCAACAAAAGACAGGACTAAATAACAACAGAGAATACGATACAAAGATTACAAAGAAAAAGGAAATTGTGCAGATAAAAGCAGCACTCCAATTTTTGTTAAGTTGGAAGCAATCAAGATACAGACAGCGTAGTTCACATGTTACACTAGAATTCCTGGAAACCATGATGGTGATAATCTGAAAGAAGTGGAATTGAGGAAAGGAAAAAGACTCAATATTTATTATATTCCCTTTTGCGGTGTTTAAAAGATCACCACATGCAAGAATTACTTTCATCAGAATTTTTGAACCTGAAAATATTAAGAAAGACCTTAAGAATCTAAATTTTAATTTTTCCATGTTTTAAGTTTTAAATAATTCAAAATTCCAAAATGTTATTATTTGCAAATATTTTAATTCTTTTATATTTTTCTATACATTAAAACTACATCGATTTTTTAAAGATTTATTTATTTATTTGAGAAGACAGCATGAGCATGGGGTGGGAGACAGAGGGAAAGGGAGAGAGAGAATCCCAAGCAGACTCTTCACTGAGCACGGCACCTGACTGGGGCTCAATCTCCAGACCCTGAGACTATGACCTGAGCTGAAGTCAAGAGTCAGACAGTTGACCAACTGAGCCACCAAAACACTCAAACTGCTGTAATAATCAAAGTTTAGATTTTATAAAATCTGTCTTAACATTTTAAGAGAACTAGTAATGTGTAAGTTCAAATTACCTAAAATAACTATACATATCAACATTTTTAACTATTTCATAAAACTTACTATTGTAAAAATTGCAACTAGTTTCTTCAGTAACAAGCTAAAAGAGCATTTGTGATAATTATATAATATAGCCCACATCTAATTAATTTATATAAAGACCACCCAGCAATTTCCACAGCGTATGCCAGTTCAAACAACTTAAAAGCTTTGGGCAGAGAAGGAAAAAAACTAAATCATACAAAATAAAATATAAGTTATCATTTCCAAATCTGATTCAAAAATTATAATTCTTTTTGACAGATCTTCAATTCACATTTAATTAGAAATACTAGTTCCTCATTTGGCTACCTATTTTTCAACAATATATTCTAACTCATTACATAAGATCATTATTTTTCAGCTTCCATCAGGACCATTTTCTGTTTTCTTCACAATTTTTGGAATTACCATTTCTACTCTTAAGATTCAAATTTAGTTCCAAGGTACTTAATAATATTTATAAACAGTCTAGAAACCAGGACTACACTATACACATTAACATAACAAGAAAATCACCTAGCTATCCTAGAATAACTACTACCTTTGCCATAAAAAAGATTTTGGACCCATGAATAATTTCCAATACAGAATCATTATCTTCCTTTGTTACCTAAGATATCATCAAGGATTGGCATAGAACAGATATCTACTAAAAGTCTGAGAAGAGAGGTGAAGAAAGAAAAAATTCTGGGATGTTTTGACACATAGTAACAAGGTAGCAATAAGTATTTTGAAGATAAACATTTGACTTTTACCCAATGCATTCTACCTCAGGTCCAAATCATAAGGCATCAATATAACTGTATCTTGTATATGGATTTGCTTTAAAAAATACTCTTGACCCAAGTTCTGGCTACACCAAATATTTCACATGCTGATTACTACAATATGAGGCAACAATCATATTAATGAAAGTCAACACAAAATGGGTAATGGATAGTTTATAAACGAAGAAAAATTTTAGCTCATTTACGGGAACTCCTTATTTTTACTTACTGTCAGTGGTTACATCCCCTGAAAAAGTGTCTTCCCATTTCCAAAAGAAGTGGTCTCTAGACAAGTAATTATTTAAGAGGTTTTCCATTTTTGAGACAAGTACAGGAAAACAGAGCCTCCCTTATTCATGTTGAGGAAGGAACTTGTAAAGAAGATGACAATGGGCCAACCAACCAGCAGCAAATTGCAGATAACTGATCCACAGGAAAGAAGTCACAATGAACATGTCCTGTGTTTCATGTCACGTTATTCATGGGAAATATCTACCATCATTTTTACTTATTCAAATATATTAGTGTTAAAAGTGGTTACTGAATAAAATTAGATATTCACGATTAAAGCTAACCAGAATATACATTTTTGTTAACTTATTCATGATTTTCAGTTCCTTCTGTTTATCTGTTAAATTTTAGGGAGATTTGTGGATCAGAAACATCCTAAAATTATTGTAAGGTGTGCACATTCACCAGTTTCCTAAAAGTGATAATAGAATAAAACCGTAGTCCTAATATTAGTTGGAATGGCCATATTAAAGAAGCTCATTAATTTGAAAATTTACATAGAGAGCTAAATTAGCTCTCCTTGGCTACTTTCTCATTCATGCATCTAAAAGGATGGAGCCAAGGAGCACATGGGTGGCCCAGTTGGTTAAGTGTCTGACTCTTGATTTGGGCTCAGGTCATAATCTCAGGGTCCTGGAATTGAGTCCCACATCTGGCTCTGTGCTCAGCGTAGGGTCTGCTTTCCCTCTCCCTCTGCTCCCCCACCAATCCTCTCACACTCTCTCTCTCTCAAATAAGTAAGCAAATCTTAAAAAAAATAAAAGGTTGGAGCCAAGTATATGTGACTAATATACTCTAAGGGGATTGAAACCACTAAAATTAGCAATTAATCATTCTATTATATCGGACAACTATTACCACTTAAATCTGACAGTTATATTATGAGGCGGGTATCATAATGACTCCCATTTTACAAAGGAAGAAAAAGGACTAAAAGCTAAGCCGATATATACACAGTCATATCACTAGTAAATTTTGGAGTCATTATTAAAATCACATATGCTCATCTTAACACTAGCTTCACTGCCACCTAGGACTGGGGAAAGGCTCTAGCCCAGGAAGCAGCAGGCCTGTTTTCCAGGCAAGAGCTCCTCCATAAACCTGCAGTAGCTTAGAACAATTCACTTAATTCCTGTTTCATCATCTGGAAATCAGTATAATAATGCTATTTAACCCATAAACTTTACAGAGCTATCAATAGGAAACACCAAACTGATATAGAAGTGCTTTGAAAAGATGAAAGTTACACATAAATATAAAGCTATCAAATACATAAGCTCTTTGAAGGCAAGCGTTTTATTCTCCTCAATTGCTGTGACCATGCAGTTTAGTTCTCAGTAAAGGGCTAGGATACACAGAAGAAGGAAATATTTGGATCATTCATGACAAACAAATCAAGGCCATTTATTTTCTCATTTAAACCTCCAATAATATCAGGCGTGAGGAGGAAAGAGCCTCATCCTACAAAGAGAAAAAGCCATGCTTTGTATCATAAAGCTACTGATCATATTCAAATCCGTATTTGGCTGATTTCAAGGCCTCTGTTCTCTTGATCGCTTTTCACTTAAATAAATATAATTTAATTAATTAAGTGAAATAAAACATTAGGAATCTATATTGTGCACAGTTCAAAAAATATATTAAGCGATATATTAATTATGTGCTTGAAAGTTCTACCAGGGATAGAAGAGTTCCAAATTACTGACATCTTAATAATAAGTGATATGCTACAAAGGGAAAGCTGTGTTATCACTCGGTTTTGACTCCTCAGTTTTTAAAAATCATTTTCATACTCTAGTGCACCAAACATAACTGTAAGTGGTTTACATGGTTTATTTTACTAGTCTCTTCTTTGCCATGAAACAGCATATGTTATGCCCAGGTATAAAAATAGTAGAAAAAGATTCTAACAGGAAATCAGAAATACATTCTTCTTTATCTCTCACGTCTTTTATCAACACACATCAAAACTACCCAAAGATCCTAATACAGGAAGTAATAATGAAAGTTCACTAATGTTCATGCACATAGGTGTGCCAAACATAGTACACAATGTTTTATGCCTACTGTGTATCTTCAGAACAATCCTCTAACGTATGATTCTTTTTCACAAAGGTGGAAGCTGAGACTTACTGACATTAAATTTGTCTAATGTCACTCATTCAACAATGACTAGAGTTTGGTTCCAAGTTCCAATTCCTAGCCAACAGTATTCTGTCTTCCATGTTATCAAGGCAGCAAAGTGCGTGCATTTATCATTAAGATGACAATCCTTGCCTTGTCTCTATTCTTAGTATAAAAATGAGGATTTATAGTCATTCCCATCAAAGAACTAAAACTATATCATTCCGTGATAGTCCCTGTGAATTGTTGCTTTTCTTCCTAAAAATTCCTCTCCAAGTGTAAATCAGTAATAACACCAGAAATCTGTAAAAACTAAAAACATGTTAAAACAAATGAAGCTATAAATTGTGAAAGCGCTTGGGAATTATAAAGTTCAACATCTCCATTTCCTATGGAAATTAAAAGCAAGATTGAAAATTTTCAATTCCTCACAAGATAAGACCCGAATAAAGAAAAAATCATGACAGAAGTTGCAATGTGTCTTTCAAGAAAAACTAGCAAAGCACACACCTTTCCTACCACCCGTAGAGTTCATTGCTTCCAGAACTTTCTTTGCCAAAGGCTTGGGATGAGAGTTCTTTTTTTTTTTTTTAAAGGAAGCCCCTCCTCCAACTCTAGAGTTGTAGGAGCTGTTTCTGTGGTAGCTGAATGATTGAAAACAGTCCCTTTAAATATCTGTAATCCACAATAAATAACTTAACATGAAGCCCATGAGGAGTAAGTTAACAATGTTCCAAGTTAGTACCATGAAAATATATATGATAAATATTTTCAAGTATATTGATCAAACTGATTATCCTATACCTTATAATCCTTATCAACAGATGAATGGATAAAGAAGATGTGGTATATATACACAATGGAATACTATGCAGCCATCAAAAGAAATGAAATCTTGCCATTTGCGACGACGTGGATGGAACTAGAGCGTATCATGCTTAGTGAAATAAGTCAATTGGAGAAATACAACTATCATATGATCTCCCTGATATGAGGACACGGAGAAGCAACATGGGGGGTTAGGGGGATAGGAGAAGAATAAATGAAACAAGATGGGATTGGGAGGGAGACAAACCATAAATGACTCTTATTCTTCGGATTGAAACTACTCATTATGTTCAGCATTTCAGTGCCAAAATGGCCTCATAGAATTTTTAAATAATTAACTTTAATGACAAAAATTATATATTGTTTGTGAATTATCATAATTAATTTTGTTGGATATTTGGGTGCCTGAGGGGCTCAGTTGGTTAAACATCTGCCTTTGGCTCAGGTCATGATCCCAGTGTCCTGGGATCAGGCCTTCTGTTGGCTTCCTTTCTCAGTGGGGAGCCTGCTTCTCCCTCTACCCTTCATCTTGCTTGAGCTTTCTCTCTCTCTCTCTCAAATAAATAAATAAAATCCTTAAAGGAAATTTGTTGACTATTCTTCTAAGATGCTAATATACTTTAAATATATCTAGGATTGTTGAAATATTATTTAAATGTTAAATAATATTTAACATATGATATGACTATATCATCACAGGGTAACACACTAAAGACAAATTTTTCTGTGTTCTGCTGTTGAGCCCTATTAGCATTTATCAAGCAGTTAGTTCTTCAGTTGCTACAATGTCTCAGGCACCCCAAGAAGGAGGTCAAGTTTAGTATGATTCAGTGCATGCCCCCCAAATTCAAAGTCTAGTAGGATGTGTCACATTACATATTTTTATCTACAATGTTTTCCAAAACTTTTCAGTCAGAATTTTACCTTATAATTACCAAGGATGAATTTTTTACCAGCTTTGAACGATAAAGTGCCTAAAATTGGTGTTTTGCATAAAAGGATGCATAATGCCTCTTCTCCTTTTTGTCTCTCTCTGGAAGGAGTTAATAGTTTCTATTTGTCAAAAATAATAAAAATGTAAGAATTCACTGTTTTGTAGTAGTTCATGGCCAGTGTACATGAAGACTGACCATAGACTTGGAAACTCGGAGACTCCAAGCCAAAGAGAAGCTTCTACAGAAGAACTTCCAGTCCTCTTGCCCTACCTAGTATACCACATTACACTGCCTTTTGGAGTTTATCCCTCTTTTCCATGGCCCTCTTCCCACACATTAAGAAATCTGGCAATTTCAATTTACAATAAAGTAAAAGAAATACTTTTCCCCTTGACCTGAAGATATTTATTTCAAAATATGTATTTAGTTCTATCCTTTTAGTCTTGCATAAGAAATAAAAAACATAATCAAATTGCTGACATCCATAACTGCAATGAACTGAACACCAGTGCGAGGGGAATTGAAAACTAAATCTGAAAGAGAATAGGATTGTAACATAAAGCCTTAATATCAGCTGCAAAGGCTTACAGGTTGAGAAAATCTTTTCTTATATCAAATTATGTAACTTGAGTTTCAATTAAATTTATGTTGAAGTTAGAAATGATCGACTAAGGCCATATTCTCTTACAAGGGTGAAGAATCAGGCAACACTTCACTATATCTTAATAATAAGTATACAGTTTATTCAGTTTACATAACCATATTTCTATCATTTCTAATAGTATAATTGGGTATTTAGAAATATAAGACCAAAAATATTTGCATTGAATGAGCATGTTGTGAGATTCACTGAAGCTCAACCAGAGCGAAAGTAACAGAGGACCATAAAACAAATAAATTTCAAAAAAAAAACAAAAACAAATAAATTTCAGGGACACCTGGGTGGCTCAATGGGTTAAGCATCTGACTTCAGTTCAAGTCATCATCTAGGTCACGATCTCAGGGTCCTGGGATCCAGCTCATGCATTGTGTTCCCCACTCAGTAGGGAGTCTGCTTGTCTCTGTGCCTCTCCTTCTGCTCATGCTCTTTCTCTCAAATAAGTGAATAAAATCTTTTTTAAACAGTGAATATCACAGTACTTATCAATTAAAATTAATTGTACATGAAGGGTTAATAAATTCCATAGAAAAAATATGACATATTCAAAATATTTTGGACATACTGAAATTCAGGCACTTCATTCAACCCAGTTTGTGCTTATATTTTAAATACTGAAATAATGAGGAAAAAAAAGATAAGTATTAACAAACCCATAAATAAACTATATAACACTATGCTTTAAAATTCTTTAAAAGAACAATCTAAATAGTAAAACTATGATAAGTGCATGTATCATTAATTTGAGAAATGTGAAAAGATATGAAAATTAAACCCATCTAAGAAACTATCTCTTTATAAATTTCCTTCCTATAATGAATCTGTATTCTCCCAAACCTATTTGTTCTATCCAGTTGAAGACACTTATAAACATCAAGGCTCTCAATTTTAAAATTGTCTTTGACCTTAAGCTACAAATCAATAGTAAGCATTTCAAATGATTTTTTCAATAAGTTAGTTAATGTACAAAAACTATAAGTCTATAACAAAAAGTTGAGGGATTTTTGCTGAAGCAAATGATGCATAGAATAAAAAAGGGACTAACTAAATTACTGGAAAATAAATCCTAAAGGTTAAAAAAAAGCATTCATATAAAAAAATTGTACCCATTAGCACAAATATTAGAGCAACTGGTACACAACAAGAACTGTGTCCATAAACTCCTCATTCTGAGATATCTGCTAAAAGAAAAAAAACTTATAATTTGGTACTTCTTAAAAAATTTGCATGAAAATATAAAAAAAGAAAATTGTGGTATATTATATTCTGGGGGTAGGGGGAGAATGACAATCTTGTGGCCATTCAAGGAATATGTATAGTCACATTTTGAGAAAAATCCAAAACTAAAATGGAAGCTGAGCACACCCATAACTCTCGGGACCCTCATAACGAACTCTCATTCCAACCACTAGCAACTTGGCTTTGGCATCATCCGAAGAGCATTTGTAAATCCTCTTTAAAGTGTGTATTCTACTTATCTTCAATAAACTGCTTTCACGTATAGCAATGTATCTTAAGGAATAAAGATAACGTTGCACATATCTAGCTTGTAGATGAAAATGAAAAATATATTACACCTCGATCTAAATAGGATATGGGGCAGACACCAAGGAAACTGTTTCTTTTAAAGCCAAAATGGAGAGGAAAAGAAAAATTCTGACTTTAAAAAGTATAATTCTGTAATAAGAAAATCTGCTATAATATTAAATGTGTTTAGTAGATAAATAATCTTTAAGTCCCTCAGTGCACTAGAAACTAGACTAGGGTTTCTGAAGGATACAAAGACAACAATGGCATGCTCCTGCCTCCTTTAAGAAAGCCACATTTTCATTATCCAAGTTAATTTTTAAATGAGTTCATTCTATAAATTAACATTATCAAAAATGATAAAATGAATAGTACTGAAAAATAATAGGTGTCAGATTCATAACACCACAGTGAGAACCACATTCATCTTTTTTTTCCCCCAAATTAGAAAAATCAGCTTTGAAAAACATTTTGATGTTTGAAATGTTTTAAATCAGGGGGGATTTTGAAATTTTAACTTTGAATTCATTAACTAATTATCTTATTGTATTGAAGAGACCTAGTCGTATAAGAGGTTTTTGACAATTCGTTACTCAAAGCACTAGAGAAAAATCTCAGAAATTTTGGCGGAAAATTGCCATAAAAAGAGCTAATATTTTAATAATATCTATGGAAACTTCAGTAGAATCCAGTTAAAAAAAAAAGGAAAGGAAACATAATTTATCCAGTGGCCATTACCATCCCAATAAAATGTTTAAATCAAATACAAGATTTTAGCTCTGTGTAATATACTCTTTGTTCACTTTAAAAAAAAAAACCCTCTATTTAAGTTTAAATTTTATTTCCTGCATTTGCTCTGCAGATTATTTCCATTGACTTTTTTAAAAAGGGGAGGACAAAGAGGAGGAAGAGAAGAAGAGGAAGGAAAAAACCATATTCTCTGAAAACAATTATACAGCAATACATGCTGGGATAATTAGGAAACAACTGCACTTTTAAGCCTTCTTAAAATTTGGGGAGCCCTAGGGGAAGTTCAAAAGTTTTTAGGGTGTTACTGGAAGAGTTTATGAGAGGATCTGAGGTCTGAGCATGAATCAGCCTTCTATTGTCATAATGTCACAGTGCAATGACCTTATCACTTTAAAGGTTTGATGTAAAACGGAAATGCTCCATACCTCTTGAGTCAGCAGGTTAAGCCTGCAAGCCCTCAAAAAGGAGTAACACAGGGATAAATTCTCGTTAAGTTTCTATCATTTCATATAGTATTTTTTGTCTAAATACTTAATTTCTCTTATCCTAAAATAGAATGTTCCAACTGATGTGATTCTTTGATTTCTGTTTAGTATAATGTAACATTTACAAAAACCTAATGATAAATTAAATATTCTTACATATCAGGAGCTATTTCTTTGTAACCTCCAACTGACTATAACAATATTTACACCAACAGATGTAAGGTATTGTGTTCTGGTATATGTATTCATGGTTTTCTTCATACCATGAATTCTTATTTTGGCTTAATAGGATCCAAGTTGATTCTAGTTTTGTGAAATTTTTACATATGTTGGTAACTCCAGGTTTTTAGTAATTGCCTTAATAAAAATGGCAAGACACGATAGCCCATCTCTATGCCATTTATGTATTTTTAAATTTCCCTAAATAAATGTGTTTACAATGTTTCAAAAGGTATTTAGTGTGCGCAACAGTTTTATGAAAGAACAATATTTTCTCCAACATCCCCATCTGCTGGCTTAGAGAAAAAGTAGATTGTTATCTGTTATTTCTTTAAATATTTTATAATTTATTTTATAGAATTGAACTATAAAATTATTAAATTATTTTAAAATAAGCTAGTAACAATTTGTCAAAGTCATTCAGGAAAAGAAATAGGATAGATTTTGAAGAGGAAATTTAATGTTCAAAAGTTTTCATTCTAAAGCCCTATGGGATCCAATATTCATGTTTGTACCCACTTTAGACAGTTTTGTTCTAAAGAAATTTGGTAATAAGCAGAGTATACTTTATTAAATTTTTTGATAATGTAAAAATATTTAGTATTTTCCTAAAATCTGCTATTTTGTTAACTATATACAATATGTATATATTGGCGTGTATACATATAACAAAATCAAATTTAGTATTTTCAAAAATATCTGAGTTTCTGTAATACATTGCCTTTGTATAAGACCAATTAGAATATCTTCACATCCTCAAAGGTTCTTAGACAAGACCATGGTGGCCAGGCACACTGAAGGCCTCAAGGTTTATAAGACTTTGAAAACTTTTCAAAACAGTACAGAAGGGAAAAATCAGAAAAAAAAAATGAATTTCGATGAGAAAAGTATTCATTTATTCTCTGACAACCAGAAGGCATTCAATAAACGTTGAAAATATGAAGAGAGTAGGGAAGGAAGGAACAAGAGGGAGGGAAAGAAGGGAGAGAGGCAGGGAGATGGAAGGAAGGAAGGAAGGAAGGAAGGGAGGGAGGGAGAGAGGGAGGGAGGGAGGGAAGAGGGAAGAAAGGGAGGGAGGAGGGAAGAAAGGGAGGCAGGAGGAGGGAGGGAGGGAAGATGGAAAGAAAAAAGGAAGGGAGGGAGGAGAGAAGGAAGGAAAGAAGGAAAGAGGGGGGAAGGGTAGGAAGGAAGGGAGGGAATCTGGAGAGGAAGGAGGGAGGGAGGGAAGAATTCTTGAAGCCCATCACTAGTCTGAATTGTTGAACACATCAGATGATAGTCTTTTTTTTTTTTTCCTGGTTTTATGGTTTGTATTTTCTCGTATTTCTCATATTAAAGGTTCATGTTTTAACAGCTTTTAGGAAAAAATAAAAATCTTAGTACTATCTTTAGCTAAGAAGAAAGAGAAGGAGGAAAGGAAAGGAGGAGGGAGGAGGGGGAGTGTCAGAGAGAAAAAAAGAATTTGAAATCTGTCTTTGTTTCCTCAGGTACCCATGGAAACAAATGGGAACAAGGTACTTTCCTTATCCCACTGTGACTGTGAAAGGGAAGGATGTGGGGGCTGGTGCCCTGCACAGCAGTCATTTTACCAAATTGACAATATAATGACTTCACTTCATTTGCATAAGCTTAACCCATTTGGTGAACAGAGCTTGATCCTTAAATCAATGTCAACCTAGACATTTCCAAATAAGTTCCTTTATCTCAGGAATAAAACTATATTAGTAAACTAATTTCTTTTCTACCTAGCAATTATATTACTACATTATAAAACTCCACTTTCTTAATATATACATTTAACTCTATGAGATTTTTAAACTAGGTAAAACAAGCTACTTTATGAAAATTGACTGATGATGATACATATTTTAATAATGGAGTTAAAGCCAGAATTCCTTAGATTTCTGGAGAAAATGAGAGGAAGTCATTTTGTTTTTAGCTATCAACACATTTGATGCTTCTGCTTCCACTTCATATAGTAAAGAATCATGGACTTCCCTGACTGAAAAAGCAAGCAAACAAAGGCTAATAAGCATAGGAGAAAAACCTTGAGCAGGGTTAAAATGATCAAAACTCATGACAAATTTGAGATTAGAGATTTCCATTAATTTCTTGACTATTGACTTCATGGTTGTAGTTTACATGAACATAAAGAGTTAAACTAATTTCAAGTTCTTCTCCTGCCCTTGGCAAAACAAAAAGAAATGAAGAAGACTACGAACACTCCAGTTCATTTTATAAGCTCTAGATTGTGAAATTCCTAAGGGAATGAAGAAACTGAGTCACAAATGTTAAGGAATTTACTCAGTCAATGACTCAATGTTAACTCCAGAAAATTCTATCCAATGTGTCTCTTTTGTACAACAATGTCTCATTAGTTCTCTTTAGCAATCAGTGAGATTAGTTATAACATGGGAGTGGCACATGCCAAATTTAAAAAGGCATTCAGTAGCTCACCACCATTTGTTTTAGTGTCTTAGGATAGTAACCCATGGAAGAGTAATTTTGGGATCTGCAGACATGCATTTTTATTTCAGATTCATTTTCTGAGAAAAACAAAAAAATCCATACAAAATGAAGATTTCATTTTCCCCATCTCTCAGAAGTGTTGTCAAAGTAAATTGTGTGTGTGTGTGTGTGTATTTGATGAAATTCAGGTGCCATGGATGTATTCATTCTGTGGAAAGTCAAGGAGTTATATATGTGCTAATATATATATATACATTCTCTGCATAACTTATTTCAATACAATTTATATTAAAAATAAATCTATTCAAAAATATTGAGATGGAAGACCTAAAACCAGTCACCTAATCTAAACCAAAAATAAGCTTTATTCTTTACAAAGCTCCAGCACAGTCATAGAACATCTCTTAGAATCAAGGAATATTTATTTTGTTCAGTGGACATATCCGTTTTCTCAGTCAGACCCTCTCGCTATTTTCACCAATGAGTGCACTTCTCAAACGTGGACCATTTTCAAAAGTGTACCTGTCGATCACTTTCACAGTGTTTTAGGAATCGACATACTCCTAATAATCAGTCTTTTTTTTTTTCCTAATAATCAGTCTTGCCTTAACTTCATTACTTTTCAAAGCATTTTCACACTAGTATACAATTACATACAGTTAGAAACTTAGCACAGGCATAGGTTAAACTCATAATTCAGGAAAAAAATAGAAATGTGTTATCAAATCAAATAAATCTGGTCGGTTAATAGGTCAAGTATAAAAATCCTCAATAATTAAACTACAGAGCTTCTTTCTATGTATGCATGTACTGAAATTTTTCAAGATACTCTTAATATTCTTCTACGGAGATTTTTTTTTTTTTTAAGCTGAAAATCCACTTTAAGTCTCTCTCTCTCAATCTCTCCCTGCATGCTCATGGCTTCAGTTTCTTCTCTCCTTTGGTATCAACATTTGAAGGAAACATATGGTACTGAAGCCTTTCTAAATAGGTTCTTTATAAAAAATTGGATTCTAGACACCTAACACAACCATAATAACGCCCCTGTTCTACCAGTAAACGCAAATTGTTCCATTTCTTCATCTAAGCGGTGGTAGTTTCAAAATGAGTTGATGTTGTTCCTGATATCATACTCGAGCTAACCTATCGAATATATGATTAAGGCTCAGTATGGGGAATTGAGATGACAACCAGTTTGCCTAATGGGGAAACACCGCAGTTGGGCTTTTTCTGTGGTAATTTTCCGCTGGCTCCTCTACACTGTAGCCAAAGTGGAAGGTGAGCCATCTGCGACCCACCCCCCGAAACTGTTAACTATTTAATAAAAACTGCGAACATTAAGGCAGGAATGAATCTCCCAACCCGGTCGGCAGGAAACGATGGCAGCTGCTGGGAAGAGGGCAGGAAGGTACAGTGGAGGCGGCTGCACTGCCCACGGCCGTCGCAGGGGCGGGAGCGGCGGGACAGGAGACCGCGAGCCTCTCCATTGAACCTTTTAGAGACTTAATGGCTTGGATTCTATCTGTTACTTTGCATGAAGCCTTGACAGAGCTTCATCGCGTGTCCTGGAAGCCTGAGCGGAGTGGTAGGGCTAATACGGATAATGCAAACACTAAAATGGCTGATAGGCGACTTCTTCAGATTTCCAAACTCGGCCGGATCCAGCTGCTTTCGGGTCCTTCTCCTCTCACTGCCTTTGCTGGAGCCCTGCTACCTGAGAACAACGCGCACCCGGCCCGCGAGCTGATCGCGGCGCCCACCGCAGAATGACCCCCTTCAACTTACGCTGAGGCTCCGCGGAGCACCGAAAAATTGACAACGCTCCCCCTCCACCCCTACCGGACCCGGCCGGCCGTGGGCCTGCGTCAGCGTCGCTTCTAGTCGCGCCTCGCCGCGCCCCTCGGGTGGGCGTTATGTAACAACCCCCAACCCAACTCCAGAACCATATCAACTTGTCCCGTCGAAGCGGGTAATATAGGGCTCGCGGGGCCCATACGATGAACACGAGCTGGGCCTGTGGATTTAAATCCGAGGTCAAGAGAGGAATGCAGCTGCCGGCAGGCGGTTAGGCTCCGGCAGTCCCCCGTGGGATCTACCCAGCAGCCCGACTGTGCGCCCAGCGGAATAAAGGTGTTCTCTATGGTCAAGATACCACTAGCCGCGCAAGACGGGGAGGGGGCAAGAGGGCTTCTCTTGAAGCACTCAAGATAAGCTAGAACCCCCAGAACCTAAGAAAGCCCCCCCCCCAGCTCCAGTCCCCACCCCACTTCCCTAGTGCGCACACTCTTCAATGCCTTTTGCTCCCTCTTCACCCAACCACCGCCAGTGGGGGTCCCCGAGATTGCAGCCACTTTCTCCTTACGCCGTCACACGCACGCGCGTGTGCACTCACACCCACACACTGACATAGAGAAGCACACACACACCACTCCACACTCGCGGGCGCTCCTCGTGCGGCATCCAAAAGACATGAATATTCATTACTTACAAGCATTAGTGACTGCGAAGCTGTTTGCTACCTCCAAATTGTCGATGTGGGGAGTCAGTCTGAACTCCGAAGTGGAAAACTGAACCATCCCTACCCGAAATGCACTGTATTCCTGATCGGCGCCCCTGGGAAATAGACCCCCTGCAAAGAACAAACACCAAGCAGAACAGTGTCAGTGCCAGGGAAGGAAAGGAGGGGAGCCCAACAGCCCAGGAGTCTCTTATTCTCGCTAATAGGCCGAATAAACACATCAAGGGACTCGGGCAGCGGGGAGCTGATCTCCAAATGGTAGCTAAGGGGTCAAGACACAGATGAGAGTCTGAGGGCAAGGTAGGCGGCCAGAAATGTTAGCCTTCCCTGGTAACCACAAGCTTTGCATTCATACCCCCTAGAGGATCTGAACAAACAGGAAAATGTTAAGGCACAATTAATAAAATTTGGGGATCAGAAATGAGAACACCTTTTCCTCTATTGTATCAAAACCATAGCCTTTTCCCTTTGCTTCATGCTAAGAAAAACATGTATATTCTAGGCAGTTTAAATCTGGAATGCAGTCAAGGTATGACATAAGTCTACATGACATGAATTAATTTGTCCACTGTGAACAAAGATTACCACCAAATTATGCACATTCAAAAGCAGAGCACAAAGGGTACCTACCTATCTGTATGCTGTTAGAAGAGACACCAAAAATCAGTCCCCATAAAACAGGAGAAAGGAGGACAGATATATGCATAATCTTTTGCATTTCCAAGAAAAGTAGAGCATCCAAAAAATACCCCTTTTTTTTTTCCTTTTCCTCTTCTTTCTTCCTTGGCGGTTTTCCTCAGCAAATTAGATCCTCTGCATTTTGAGACAGCAATTTAGCACCAAGCTGCTAAAAACCTGAAGTGGAGGCAGAAGAATTCCTATTTCCCAGGTTCTGCTGGTGGCTGTTGATGCCCTGCGCCCTGTCCCTGCTCCCGAAGTCCGGAGGACTGGCTGGATGCAGTTTTCAGCGGAGCTGCCGCTGTGGTTCCAGTGTCTTGGAATATTCAGCACCCTCCCATGCACTCACACACACTCACCCTCTCTCGCGCTCTCTTCTCCCTCTCCCCTCTGTCTCACACACGCGCGCGCCCGCGCGCGCGCACACACACACACACACACACACACATACACACACACGCAAGTCACAGAAGAGCAGGCAGTCCCGGGCGCGCGTGCGCGACTCGCGGCAGGCTGCTGGCGCGCGCGTCCAACCCCTCCCCCGCACCCCGCACCCCGCACTGCCCCGGCAGTCGGGAGCGCGGCGCTCAAGAAGCGCCGCTCAGAGCCGGGCAGCCGCTACCACTGGGATAGACCTCCGGTCTCGCCAGCTGTCGCGCCCACCGAGAGCTCTGCCTTTTCAGCACCGAGGACAACGCCAACCCCCTTCCCTCCACGCTCCCCCCCGCAGCCTCGTGCTACCTTTGTGCCGCCGCCGCAGCTGCCGCTGAGATGCTCCAGCCTGGACCAAACGCAGCAAAGCTGATTTCCGGCTGCTGTGCAGAAGTCGAATTCTTAATTGTTGCCGGTGAAGCGTTTTCTCACCAGGCCCTGCTGTTTTACATTCAAGTAATTTTTTTCATTTTCTCTTGCCTGTGAAAACTCACCTAGCAATGTAGAAAAGCTATCATCCACCTCACCTGACCCAGCCAAAAAGCAAACAAGAAAACAAAATACCCATCGAAGAACTTCCAAAATCGTGAAGTTTTGCTAAATGTGATGTAGCCAGCATCCAGGGAAAAAAACCACATTCTTTCTTTAAAGGCTAGAGACGCATGGGAGGGATCAAGATTGAATCTCTGAAATATGAAATATGGATATCCCATATTTATAGTGTGTTCTATTGGGTCTAAATGCCAGAGCGCAGGTCTCACAGACTTCAAGGCAGAGTCCCTCCTATAGTAAAGACATGTAGACTTGGCTCTTTAGAAGCCCTTTCTTTACTGAAAGCGAAGACTCCGTTTCAAGGAAAGGCTCACAGGAGAAAGAAAAAGATGAAGTGAGTCTAGAAAGGGCATTGAGCTGCACATTCTTTCCCAGGGACACAGTGAGAAACTGGAAATCCCACCGGTTTTGACCCTGAGTTTTGAGAAATCACTGCTCAAAGAAAGTAAGATAAGTTTTCATCACTTTAAACCCATGAGCTTAAGATCACTGCGAAAGAAAGATGAGGTTAGGGATTAAAAGTTAGTGGGAAGGGAGTTGATGGGGAGGATCTAAGACCAGACTTCCCCCTACGGAATTTATGCACTTCTCACTGCTTGCCAAGCAGTTGCCTGGAAACCTGCTCTGGCAATTCCTTCTGCTGCCTCAGAAATTCTTAAGTTTTATGGCTTTTGGATTTAAACAAAGAAATAAAGAAAGGTTGAGTACAAGGGATTGTTTCCAGAAGGCAGTAGATTGGAGCCCACAATACTAAAGGATTAACTTGCTAATATTTCAGAATGCTAAATGTTAATCTACCATTCTGCCTTCCTGTGCATTATCACACTAATATCATTCCAACAACCTCCTTGTTAACTGTTACCTCGCATTTGCCCCTTAATCATTCCCGGGCTTGATTTCTCCATTTTAGAAATGAGAAAGATGGGCAAAGTGGCCTCTATGGCTCTCAAATCTTATAACTTTGTGATACCAAGTTATGGTCTTCCCCTGCTTTTGATTTTACATATTTATTCCTAAACCAGAACGTGAAATATCCATAATCTAGTACTGAGCTTAGTAAAATACCTTAGTAAAAATACCTCTCAATTTGATCACCAAGAATTTATTTCAGTCAGTTAATAAGAAATTCCCTATATATGGAACAGGCCCTGTGAATTAAATGCATATAGCTTATTAAAAATTAAATAAGGATAAAAATAGTAAAAGATATAAATAAAAATATATCCAAATTTATAATATAAAAGTATAGTTAAGTTAATCTTATCTAGTCAATCACTAGTTGTGAAGTAAGGCACAAAAAATGATCTGAGATTATTCCCTATTTGAAATATATGATGTATATATACAGTATATATAAATGAATAAATAATTTCTCAGAGCAAAATAAAAAAATTCTTTTCCAGCTATTTTCTTTTTTCCTCCATCCAGTCTTTTTCCACAAGAACTCCAATTTCATACAAAGTAACTTGGAATGAAAGGAAAGAGAAAGGAGCTTAAATGTGGAAAAACGATGTTTAAAGTGTAGATCAATGTAAATTGAATTTTTCTTTAAAGAATGTTTCAAGAACCATTTTCATACTAATCTATTTCAAATTCAAAGGCAAAGATGAACTCAAAATAACTGAATTACATTCTATAAAAGCAAATGATATAAACTAAGAATTTGCTGAATCATAGATGATTTTCCCTAGCAAATACTATAAGAACTCAGGGTAAATATTACTGTTTAAGGACAAGCTATATTTCACATAGAAAATAGAAATAAAAATTTTAGTAGGTATTACTTGTAATTCAACTGTTATTCTATTAATGTGTGTTTCACAAGGCTGTTATGTATGTACATTTCACAACATACCTGTATACATTTCCGAAATGTTGGTATCATTATATCATCATTCATAGAACTCCTTCTAATTTGCTATAATGTTTATACAGCTTATATTTTTAAGCATAGAATACTGTCAATATAAATGTAATAAATTTAAATTGACTGAAGTAAGTAGTTGAATGAAAACTACTAGAATTTATTTTGAATACTTAGAAACTTCTCACTTCAAGAATATGTCTCTAATTGATCAGTAATAAAATCAATTTTGAAAATTTCAAAACTACTAGATCTATAGGTGAATAGAGTAGCCTTCCCTAAAGAAACAGAATTTGCTATTTTCTGCCCTCTGCTGTTCAATTTTGGTAATTACCCGTAAGTATTGTTTTCTAAAGCAAGGTAAATTACATTAAAACATGGAAGAAATAAAAATACTACCCACTCTGTCATTTGTTTGCTTGCTTGCTTGGTTGTTACTGTTGTTCCTTTATGCATGTGTTTAAATATAACTTTTAGCATTAAGATTTTCTTAAACAAGTATTATATGTAAAAATTCAATTTCTGTTTCACTTAATCTCTGTCTCAACACGCAAAACAATAATTTCCCTTTTAAATCTGCTTTAAAATGCTTAAGGATATTATATATCCTATGCAATCTGCACAGTTTTAATTTTTATTCCATTATAAAAAGCTTTGCATAAAGGAAAGTCATTGTGTGTGAGGAAGGGTGTCATAATATTTAAACAACTGATAGAGCAAAATTTAGCTGACTTCATTATCAGAAGTGGACTATAAATCAGTGCCATACTTCCTAGTGACAAAGTCTCACCAATGTGGAGATCATCGCCTTTCTTCCTGTTGATCTTCTGGAACTGTGAAAACGTAGGCCATCTGAAAAGCTTGGATGCAATGCAACAATAGAAAGGAGAAAGGGTCCATGCTTTTTCAGCAAAAGATTGCAAAGACTGCAGTTTCTGCAGAAGGAACCCTGGTTCCAGACACAAGACCCCATTGGCTGAGAACAAGCAAACATAAATAGACTATAAATAGAAGTTTCAATTCTTTAATTAAAATAAAGAATAACATTAATGTTAATAGTTTTTCCAGATTGAGACAACATTCTTTTCTTTTATGCAGCAAAATTTTAAATCACGGTTTCAATAAAATCAACTACATGACCCAGAATATATGTCTAAAGTTAGTAAGTTAGGATTTTGTTCCTTTTTTAAAAATGAATTTAGAATGTCTAAAAATGAAAAGAAGTAGTTTTCATTTTAGGTTGTTTGTGAGCTTTGATCATACGGATTTTAGTGAATTTTACCCTAATAGATAACAATCCTGTACCAGGAATATTTATTGAAAACAGTTTTCGATTCATTCATTAATTCAATAAAGTCTGAGAAACCACTATATTCCGAACACTGTGGTGGACACTGGAAAAAAGATGACCCAACAGAAACTTTTCTCAAGAAATTCCCAGACTTCATTCAAGTAAGCAAGTGATGAAGACCATGTGAGAAGGGCAGTAAGAAATGAAACAAGTAAGCATTTGGTTAAGATTATATGGTGAGGCGAAGAGGAATCTATAATGCACATTTTATGTTGGAGCTCAGGGAAGAGGGAGTCACCAAAGCTAACATGTGAACTGAGTCAAGTAGAGGTTATAGATAGATGCGCAGGGGGGATGTAGTAAGGGGAATACTTTTTTTTAATTTTAATTTTCAACTTTATTGAGTTATAATTGACAAATAAAATTAAGATATTTAGCATGCACAGTGTGCTTACTTGATGTATGTTTTCATTTCATTTTTAAAGCATTACCCCAACTAGTTAATTAACATATCTATCCCTTCACATATTTATCCTTTTTTTCTTGTGAGAACATTTAAGTTCCACTCTCTTAACATATTTCAATTATACACTACAGTGTTATCAACTATAATCATCATCTTATACATTAATCCTCAGATCTTGTTTATCTTAAAATTGAATATTTGTATCCCTTTACCAACCTCTCCCTATATTCCCCACCCAGGCAACCACTTTTCTACTCTGTTTCTATGACTATGAGTTTGACTTTTTTTTTTTTTTTTAAGATTCCACATATCAGCGATACCATACAGTATTTGTTTTTCTCTGTTTGGCTTATTCCAATTAACATAATGCCCTCCAGATTCATTCATATCAAGGTTGAATAATATTATGTCATCATATATATCATACATATGATATACATCTCATATATAGCACTTTTTTTTTTTATCCATTCATGCAATGACAAACACTTGGATTTCTTCCACACCTTGTCTAGTATGAATAATGCTGCAATGAACATGGAAGTACTGGTGTCTCTTCAAGATAATGGTTTCATTTCTTCTGCATACACACCCAAAGGTGGGATTGCCAGATCCTATGGTAGCTCTATTTTTAATTTCTTGAAAAATCTTCATACTGTTTTCTGTAATAGTTGTATCTGTTTACATTCCCACCAACAGTATACAATGGTTCCCTTTTCTTCACTTCCTTGACAACATTTGTTATCTCTTATCTTTTTAATACTAGCTGTAACAAAAAACGAGAGGTGATATCTCATCATAGTTTTGATTTACATTTCCCTGGTGATTAGTGATATTGCACACCTTTTCATGTACCAATTGGCCAAGACCAGTATGTCTTCTTTAGAAAAATTTTTATTCAGAGCCTATGCCCAATTTTTAATCAGATTTTTGATTTTTGCTATTGTGATAAGTTCTTTGTATGTTTTGGATATTTACCCATTATCAAATATATGATATACAAATACCTTCTACCATTCCATAGGTTGTCTTTTCATTTTGTTGATGCTTTCCCTTTGCTGTGCAGATGCTTTTTAGTTTGATGTAGGCCTACTTATTTATTTTTGCATTTGGTGTCAAAAAAAAAAAAAACAATCATTTCCAAGACAAATGTCAAGGAACTTACCTCCTGTTTCCTTCTAGAAGTTTTATTTTTCAGGTCTTATGTTCATGTCTTTAACCCATTTTTTAGTTCATTTTTGCGTACAGTGTAATATTGGAGTCCACTTTCATTCTTCTGCATGTGGCAATCTGGTTTTCCAAATAATGTTTATTGCAGAAAATATCCTTTCCCTATGGTATATTCTTGACTCCTTTGTCAAAAATTAATTAACCCAATATACAAAGGTTTATTTCTGGGTTCTCTATTCTATTCTATGTGTCTGGTTTTTTGTTTGTTTCTTTGTTTTTGGTTTTTTTTCTATGTGTCTGTTTTTAATGTCAACTTCATATGTTTTATGCTTACTATAGCTTTGTAATATAGTTAGAGATCAGGAAGTATGCTGCCTCTACCTAAGTTTTTTCTGAAGATTGTTTTGACTACTCATGGTCTTTTTTGCTTTCATGTAAATTTTAGAATTTTTTTCTATTTCTGTGAACAATGCCATTGGAATTTTGATAGGGATTGCACTGAATCTATAGATCACTTTGGATAGTATGAACATTTTAATAATATTAATTCTTTTAATCCATGAGCAAAAAAATCATTTTCCATTTATTTTATATTCTTCAATTTCTTTCATCAATTTTATAGCATTAAGTATATGTTATTTTATTCTTTTTGATGCTGTTATAAAGTGGATTATTTTCTTAATTTCTCTTTTTGATAGTTCTTTGTTGACTATAGAAACACAAGTTTTTATATTGATTTTGAATTCTGCAATTTTACTAAATTATTAGTTCTAACAGGTTTTTGGTGGGACTTAGTGTTTTCTATATATAATACTATGTCATGTGTAAAGAGAATCAATTGTACTTCTTCCTTTCCCATTTTGATTTCTTTTCTTTTTCTGTTTTTTTCTCCTTCCTTCCTTCCCTCTCTTCCTCCCTCCCTCCTTTCTCTCTTTGTTCCTTTCTTTCGCCCTTCCTCTTTCTTTTTTTCTTTCATTGTGTGGCTAGGACTTCTAGTGCTATGTTGAAAAAAGTGGTGAGGATAAGCAACCTTGTCTTATTCTTGATCTTACTGTTGAGTATGATGCTAGCTGAAGCCTTGTCATTTACGATCTTTGTTATATTGAGGTATGTTCTCCCTAGCACCCAGGTTGTTGAGAGATTGTATCATGAAATGATGATGATTTTTTCAAATGCTTTTTCTGCATCTTTTGAAATGATCATATGATTTTTATTCTTCATTTTGTTAATGTGGTGTTTCACATTGATTTCTTTGCAGGTGTTGCACCTTGCCTCCTTTCATCCCTAGAACAAGTCACACTTGATTATGGTGTATGACTCTTAGTGTACTATTGAATTTGCTTTGCTAATATTTTGTTGAGAATTTTTGCATCTATGCTCACTAGGGGTATTGGCAAGAAATTGTTTCTTTCTTGGAGTGTCCTTGTCTGCTTTAGTACCACGATAACCCTGGCTTTTGTAAAATGAGCTTGAAAGTGTTCCCTCCTCTTTTGTTTTGAGGAGGTTTAGTATTGTTCTTTAAATGTTTGGTAGAATTCATCCGAAGAATCCATCTGGTCTTAAACTTTTCTGTGTTGGGAGATTTTTGATTACTAATTCAATCTCTTTAGTAGTAATTGTTCTATTCATATTTTCTATTTCTTCACAATTCAATCTAAATGACCACTATTTTAAACTCTATATCAAGCAAATCATTTATCTCCCTTTCACTAACTTCTGTTTCAGGAAATTAATCTTGTTCCTTTGTTTGGTATGCGTTTCTCTGTTTCTTCATTTTCCTTGAATGTTTTGGTTTCTGCATGAAATCCAACAGGCACCTCTTTCAGTCTTGAGGAAGTGGTCTTGTGTAGGAGATGAACCTTGTTAATCATCTTGGCCCAAGTTTCTGGTTGTTCCTCAAATCTTTGTGATTGGCCAAACCACCTTCTTCATTCTTAGTGGTTGGTTACAGGAGTTGGGAGAATGCCAAAACCTATCATTGTCCCAAAGGGGAGGATCAGGTTTTGCATCCAGAGGCAAGCTGATTGGAAGATGGGTCCCTAGGCAGCAGCTGGAAAAGCATGTAGTCAAACCCCTTCCAGGGATAAACTGAGAGATGGACATTTTGCTCTTCTTTCTGTTCTAGACCCTGGTGTATAGCCATAGAGGGCAGGGAAGGTGCTTCTGCACCTGTGATGAAATGCTTCTTTCTTTGCTACAGTTCGTGGGACTCATAAATGTAAGTCCTGTTGGTTCTCAAAGCCAGGTGATCCGGGGTCCTGCCCCTCAGACAGTAATCACAAAAGTTTGGGACACCAGACATGCGTACAAGCTCTTTCTAGGAAAAAATTGGTGGCTGGGAGTGGGCTAGAGCAAGAAGGCAATGAAAGGGTCCACAAGCTTCCCCAATCTCCAGGGAGGATCTTAGTCAGCCCCTAGATATGTGCTAAATTAGATGCCTGGCCCTCAAACAGCAGCTTTAAAAATGCCCAGATAGATCTCTTTCTTTTTTGCCTACTTCATCCATGCTGAACCCTGAGGGAGATAGTTGCAGTGAGTCCTCACAGGCCCATAATCAACTTCTTCTCCTTCATCATCTCCTCCTTCCTCTCCTCCCCCCGCCCTCCTCCTTCTATGGTTCTGAATCTCCTGGATGCAGGCCTCACTTGCTTTCACAACTAGGTATTTTGGAGACCCATCCCTCAAGTGAGAATCCTAAAAGTTAAGGCACTAAATATGGATTGTGAACACTTCACTCTTCAGAGTGAAGTGGGGGGTTGGGAGTTCCTTCTCAGTAGTATGGCACTGTGATGGGGATGGGTTTATGGCAAAGCATGTCTCTGGCTTTACCAACCTTTTTGACGTGGGTATTTTTCTCATTCACTCAAAGTATAGGAGTTGCTCAGTTTCTGGATTTCTTTTCATGGTAATTGCTCCATGTGTAGCTATACAGTATGTTCATGGGAAAAGGAGAGTTCAGGTTCTTATTTTGCCATCTTGGTTGACTTCAAGAATATTTCATTTAAAAGCAAATACATCAGTAAATGCATGTTTGTAGTCAAAGAATTAACAAGTAATGCAGTGTTTCTAGAATGGGAAGTATAAGACAAAAAATAACAGAAATAAGCTAGATCATAGTAAGAAATAGGTAGTTTATCCTATAGGAAAAGGAAACCATTTGGAAAGTTGTAAGTACAAAGATGAGTTCTTAAGATTTGTATTTTAGGTAGAACATTCTGGAGGCTGTGGAGAATGTATTTATGGGGAAACATATTGAATGTAGGGACACCAGGTAGGAGGTTGTATTTCTGGTGGGGATGTTGAGAATCCGGATTAAGAGAATAATTGTATGGATAGGAAGAAAAGGTGGGTTTCATTAAATATTTAGGATGGAAACTTAGTAGAACCTGTTAGTGAACCTGCATGTCATGTAGGTAAAGGATATGGAGAAAAAAAGACAACTCCTGTGCTAGGCAGAGTGTCCAGGACAATGTAGTCTCACCTCAGGATGAAACGTGTAGTACACTAGAAAGCAGACATGTAGGCAAATGATGTGTTCACTTTGGTGCATGTTGGATTAGAGGATCTATGGGATAGAAACCCTCAAGCTATTGTGTTAGCACTTGACCCTGATTCTGATACTCAGGGATGAGGCTTAATCTGAAGTTTGACTTCGAGAAGTTAACATCATCAGAGTGTAGTGTTTTATATGACAGTTACTCTTTCTTGGAAATGTCATTTAAAACAAAAAATTGAGGAAATAGAAGACACATGCATTCCTTTAAAATCTCACTTTCACTTAGTACCAATAAATGCATAATCATTTTCCTTCACTTGGAGTGAGACCAGGCCATTACCTTAACCATGGTTTTCCTAAATAGTTTTCCATTTCAGTCTCTTTAAAATTGAATAGGAATTTAGGAATATGTGTGAAGAAATATGAACACTAAATCTTTTTCATTTTTTATGATTTTCCTCATATTTTTTCATAGCCTTGTTCACTCTTAGCTAGAATAAAATTTTTTACCTACTTGCATTTAGTGTCCATTTCTAGAACATCCAACATGGTTTTCAACAATTCTCTTTTCACAAGTTATGAATTTACAAATTATTTTAACCAAATTGCATTATCACAGTATCAAACTCAACTGTCATAAAAAGTTTTTTCTCCTAAAATATACTCGACTGTCTCTCAGTGGGTAACAGCAGAAATTAGAAGGGCAAAGAGCTAGCCAAAAGTATTCAGCAGGACTCCACAAATGCTTTTCGAATGATATAAGGGGGGCAAAAGAGAGAAAGAAAGAAATGGATAAATAGCATAAAACATAGCTACAACAATTTCCAAATCTGTAGATGGATATGAGACATAAATAGGTACTCGCAGCCACTTTTTTCAAGCATGCCTTCTGTATTCACTTACTTTAGTCAGCACTTCAGTGAGACAGAGTTCTTTACTTATTGTACGTGACCCAAATCTTCATTCCTGCAGGGTCTGAGTCCTTGATGTTCTAGTCTTTTTTGGGGCTTCTATAGTTTTCTTTGGTCTGATTACTGGACATGAGAATACTAAGAGGAACTGTAGTGAGTAGCGAACTTCCTCATCTACTCCATGGCATAGCACATTTCTCCTCCAGTCTACTAGGTATCCTTTCTATTTTATAATAGTATGCTGCTGTGCAGGTATGATTTTATGGTGCAATGGACCAGATGATGTCATTTCTTCTGGATGGGAAACCAGGTTGTAAAATCATGTGGTATCCCCTGGACAGAAGCTTAGTATATACCAGGGCCTACTGGCAAGCTAGAAACTACTTTTAAAATAAAAAAGAATTGCCAGCAGAGGGGAGCAAGGTCTTACTTTCAACCTGAGGCACCTATGCTGAGATTCCTTTACTGGAACTTGCCATGCTCTCTGTATCAACATCTTTGTCTGCCCCAGACACTTCAAATACCATTGTGCCTACTGGGTCTCAAGACTTAAATGTCAGCTTGCACTGCAGCCTGAAACTTTCAGTCCAACTGGCAACCTTATAGCTTAATACTAATAAATGTGTCAGAGCAGCATGCCAAAATGTGGTACACATTGCCTGCAAAATCCAGACAAGTCTACCAAGCATTGCTTCTTTCTTTGTGGTGGGTGGAAAAAGCACAATTAGCCTCAGGTCACTGGGTGCTTGAGAAAATTCACTTATGAGGCTGAACCTCTAATTTCTGAGGGGTTTATCTCCCACACGCTATCATGCATATTATAATTAAGGCATCTAAGGGGCTTACTACTTCTTGTTCATCACGTCCAATTAACATGGTGTCATCAATTTAATGTATCAATGTCAAGTTCTCTTATTTATAGAGGTTATATCCAGAGCAGTCCCTGTACCTCTCTTGAGAATAAAGTGGGATAAATGTTATTTGGGATATAATATTAGGATATAATATTTGAATATAATTATTGGTATGGAGACAATGAGAGATGCTGGAGTGAGAAAGAATTGGCTTCATCTTGGGAATCAACATGCAGACTTCCCCCCTCCCCCCATAAGGGATGGCTCCCTTGCAGAGTTAAAAGGTTGGCTTCTGCTTCTGCTTCTGCTTACACAGCAATTTTGAAGAATTCAGAATTTATAGACTCCCAATGTCATCTGAGTTTGTACGAATGTGTTTATTCAATGCACCAGAATTTCAGTCCTTGCTTACCAGCACCATTATATTATAGATAATATAGTCTTTATATTGAGACTATAACATATACTTATAGTTACACCATTTAATATAATATTTATATCTAATTGCTAGAACACCTTGTTGTTTACTTCGGTTTCCTCAAGCCATAAATTCCTTGCTACATTAGGAGAGGAGGGATGCATTCAAAACTTCAAAGAGGCTTTTTGATTTTGATACATATTCCTAATTGTATGCTCATTGGTTTTCATTTCTTGTATCTCCTCTGTTTGTTCTCTGGGGCCAGAGAAAGAAGCTGGATGACTCCAATATTACAAATTATTACTGTCATTTCAACAACAAACGCCACATGTACCCGATTTCCCTCCAGTTCCACTTTATCTTATACTGCCATCAGTGAAAATGTTTATAATCATGGTGCCACCATCTTCTATAGATCATCAAAGTCCCATTCCCCCTCCCTCATAAAAAGTATATCCTCAATGTTCCTCAAAATATGTGAGCAATCTAATGCTTGAATCCCACTGTAAGGTTCTATCTCCTAGGGCCACTTGCAAACATTGCTCTGTATTTGGGTCCCAGCAGAAAACAGATGACATATGCAAAAAGAATTATCCAAAGATATTCTACTTATAAAATGTATGTAAGTAAAGGAAATCACAAAATTTGGTATAATAATTTGTACAATATCCAGGGTAGTAGTAGCAGGGCTACTGACATCCTTAGGCTGAAAAGAATGAATGGAGGAATCCAGTATCTGAATCTAGAAAGAGAGAGTCATAAGAAGGCCGTCTTGAAAGAATCCCTGATCTTTGACTGGAGACATAGATCACCTGAAGTGACCCATCAAAAGGAAGACAGAGGAAGAAATATTCCAACCTCACTTTGCTTTCTTCCTCCAATCACCCGACCAGGATCCCTGTCGGCTAAAGTCAATTGAGAGTCAGAGTGAGGGAAGTCAGGGATGCAGCTCCTACAGATCAGCCATCAGGAGCAGAAAGCAGGACAGAGAAGGAGACAGTATAATTTGAAGAGGAAACAGAAACATGTGCACATTAGCCATTCTTTATTAAACTTAAAGATTATTTAGATAAATGTTAGGATGTGAAATGAATCACTAGGCAGAGATACCAAAAATTGTGTTTCATAGCAGCTATTGATGGGGAAGACATTGTTTTTCATTCCTAACAGTTGGCAACTTGATGGCTTGAGTGACTTTGCAAGTGTACCTAGAGAAAAGGCAGGGAAAAAAAGACAGTATAATGTCCGTCTGACCTGAGTTCACATTATACCTTTAGACAAAGAAGATAATGAAGGAGATGCTTTCACAAGAGTTTCTGTGTCATTTTGGATTACCCTCCCACTGCAAATCTGCTTGGATCATGATATGACTATGTCAGATGAAGATCCAAGGAATTCTATGTGACTTTGGCAGCTTGAGATTTTGTCTTTATGGGAACATCCTAGAGAGGACATAGATTTTCTCACAATAGCACCAATATCAAACTTGGGGGTGGGGGTACATCATCAAATGGCTTCATAATTATCACATATGATGAAGGACCAGACCTGAAGAACTGTGAGGACTTTTTGTGAACACCACCAGAGATTCCCAGAAGACAGAGCGAGGAATCTGTCGGTGGCTGTTACTGTATTCTATAGGAGGAGTCAAGAGCCCAGTAAATTTTGAATATTACTATTACGAATTGCCCATTTTCAATCCACAACCTGAAGAGACCTGGAAAAACACAATTGTTTTGTACTGGTCTCAGCCTATCAATAGCCTGTGTTGTGGTTCGACTGGCCCTTGTGATTCTTGCAATGATTGCAAGACCCTTCAGCAATAACCATGAGGAGATTACAAAAAACTAAAGCTTTATTACTTACAAGACTTGGAAATTATATAATATACCTGGGCCACACAGGAAGGTCATGGGTAGAGGGAGAATGAATGCACAGACTTAGGGTTCTGCTTTTAATGGGATCCATGGTAGAGGCCAAAGGTTTCACAGGATCATTCCTTATTGGTGAATATTCTTTATTGGTGAATAAAACAAAAAAGCAGGAATTTAAGGCACTGGAAGAGAAAAAACAAGTTGCCCAAACGGTCTGTTATCAAAATCAACTAAGATCTCCAAAATAAAGAAGCCTCAGGGGAGGGAGGTGGCTTGGTTCTGTATCTAGCTGTGTCCCTGGTACTGTGTTTATTCAAAATAGGCTTCTTTGAATTAAAATGCCCTTGCAATCAAAGCTTAAGTCAGGAACTTGCATTAACAAACAAGCAAAACCTGTAGGGGCTTCCCCTATAGCAGTTTACATCTTGAGATCAGTTTTTGGGGATTGGTTTGCTTTCCTGCATAACCAAACTTGAAATTAGTCTGATCTTCTGAAACCACTTTCTATTATGTAACTTTATGGGTAGGAATACAACCCTAATTTAATACCTAGGAAAGCCATGAATTTATTATTGTGTTCAACATAGATTAATAAGAAGTGTAAAGAAATTACCCTCTGGTAGTCTGTCTTTCTGGAATATAGCAAACATAATCCATAGGAAACTTTTTTTTTTTTTAAGGGCAATTATCCTTATGGAGTTTTTTTGTTTTGTTTTGTTTTTAAGATTTAATTTATTTATTTGACAGAGAGAGACACAGCGAGAGGGAACACAAGCAGGGGCAAGTGGGAGAGGGTGAAGTAGGCTGCCCACTGAGCAGGGAACCCAATGCAGGGCTTGATCCCAGCCAGGATCCTGAGATCATGACCTGAGCTGAAGGCAGACGCTAACAACTGCTACCCAGGTGCCCCAGGAGTTTTAAAAAGTCAATTCAAATCAGATAATATTAAAGAATGAATAGTCTAAATTCATTACACGGAGAATAAGTGGATAGAATATTTGGATAGTATTGTGCAAATACCTATAATATTTGGTCAACTTAAATTCCTATATACTTATATTTTTATTTTTAGTGTTCAGTTATGTTTTCATCCATTCAACAAATATTTATTGATCACCAAAGTGCTGAGTTCTAGAGAAATCACAGTAAGTATGACAGATTTTTGCATTCAGAGAATTCATGTTCTAGTGAGATAGACAATTGCAGTGAAGGGGTAAAGTGTTATATAAAGTGACTTCTTTTTTTTTTTTTTTTAAGAGAAGGGGCATGATCCCAGTGACATAGAAAATAAACTTATCTTTCCACAGAGTCTTATGGAAATGCAAAATAAGACTTTGGTTGCAAAACCTTTGCCAGTTTTCAACTGCAAAAGGTAAGTCTCAGACACATAGATCAGGGGAACAGAACAGAAAGCCCAGAAATAGACCCTCAACTCTATGGTCAACTAATCTTCGACAAAGCAGGAAAGAATGTCCAATGGAAAAAAGACAGCCTCTTCAATAAATGGTGCTGGGAAAATTGGACAGCCACATGCAGAAAAATGAAATTGGACCACTTCCTTACACCACACATGAAAATAGACTCAAAATGGATGAAGGACCTCAATGTGAGAAAGGAATCCATCAAAATCCTTGAGGAGAATGCAGGCAGCAACCTCGTCGACCTCAGCCGTAGCAACATCTTCCTAGGAACAACGGCAAAGGCAAGGGAAGCAAGGGCAAAAATGAACTATTGGGATTTCATCAAGATCAAAAGCTTTTGCACAGCAAAGGAAACAGTTAACAAAACCAAAAGACAACTGACAAAATGGGAGAAGATATTTGCAAATGACATATCAGATAAAGGGCTAGTATCCAAAATCTATAAGGAACTTAGCAAACTCAACACCCAAAGAACAAACAATCCAATCAAGAAATGGGCAGAGGACATGAACAGACATTTCTGCAAAGAAGACATCCAGATGACCAACAGACACATGAAAAAGTGCTCCACGTCACTCGGCATCAGGGAAATACAAATCAAAACCACAATGAGATATCACCTAACACCAGTCAGAATGGCTAAAATTAACAAGTCAGGAAATGACAGATGCTGGCGAGGATGCGGAGAAAGGGGAACCCTCCTACACTGTTGGTGGGAATGCAAGCTGGTGCAACCACTCTGGAAAACAGCATGGAGGTTCTTCAAAATGTTGAAAATAGAACTACCCTATGACCCAGCAATTGCACTACTGGGTATTTACCCTAAAGATACAAACATAGTGATCCGAAGGGGCACGTGTACCCGAATGTTTATAGCAGCAATGTCTATAATAGCCAAACTATGGAAAGAACCTAGATGTCCATCAACAGATGAATGGATCAAGAAGATGTGGTATATATACACAATGGAATACTATGCAGCCATCAAAAGAAATGAAATCTTGCCATTTGCGACGACGTGGATGGAACTAGAGCATATCATGCTTAGTGAAATAAGTCAATCGGAGAAAGACAACTATCATATGATCTCCCTGATATGAGGACATGGAGAAGAACATGGGGGGTTAGGGGGATAGGAGAAGAATAAATGAAACAAGATGGGATTGGGAGGGAGACAAACCATAAATGACTCTTAATCTCACAAAACAAACTGGGGGTTGCTGGGGGGAGGTGGGATTGGGAGAGGGGGAGGGGGCTATGGACATTGGGGAGGGTATGTGCTATCGTGAGTGCTGTGAAGTGTGTAACCCTGGCGATTCACAGACTTGTACCCCTGGAGATAAAAATACATTATATGTTTATTTAAAAAAAAAATTGGAAGGGGAGGCAAACCATAAGAGACTATGGACTCTGAAAAACAACCTGAGGGTTTTGAAGGGTCAGGGGTGGGAGGTTGGGGGAACAGGTGATGGGTAATATGGAGGGCACGTTTTGCATGGAGCACTGGGTGTTGTGCAAAAATAATGAATACTGCTACGCTGAAAAAATAAATAAAATGGAAAAAAAAAAGGTAAGTCTCAGCTTGGTTAATATTTTATTTAATAGAGCATTTCAGTTCTTGGTTGTACAAAGGGGGATCTACAGCTAAGAAGATGCAAAGAAGGATAAATTCTTTTTTTTTTTTTTTAAAGGTGGAGAGTTGAACTTCCAGGAGACACCCAAGTGGGCCAGAAAACAGAGAAGCAAGGAAACACAGCATAACAGGAGCCAGGATCTACAGAGAAGTTGGTCAGAAATTCCCGGGAAAGAAGACGCAAAGTACTTGTTAAAAAACGGAGGTTGAATATTCTATATTAAGATGTACAGTTGGGATGTGACCCTCTCCTTCACCCTAACCTCCAGTGAACCTTTCTATGGGGACTGAGCTCCATTTCTGCATCAGCAGAGTAAAATTACTACAAGGATTTTGGATATTCAAGGGAATATCTACAATGCCATCACACACATTCTAGAAAACCTGCTTTTCAGCACTGGATGTGGTACATAAACAAAGAATCTTGGAACACTGAAAAAATTAAATTAAATTAAGATGTTAAAAAAAAGAAAGGAAGAAAATCTGCTTTTCAAGGGGAAAAACCATAGAACTATTACAGCCTGAAGAATAAAGTAAAAATCAACTTTAATGGCAATGCTTAAATTCTTATATCTGAATGAGTCAAGAAGAAATATAAGTTCCCTTTTCTAAAAAGAGTAATTTTGTTGCTAAATGTATGATGTTTCATACAAAAAAACAACAGAAATTCCAGCACCAGCTGCCTTAAAAATAAGATAAACATAATCACTCATAGAACTGAAATTCCAGAGTTATAATAGGATTTGGTTGGTCCAATCACTGCTTCTCTTTTGACCAGACAGGACTGAGATTATTTCTTCTTATGGCTGTAGCAACTGGTATTTTTCCTGCTGGAAAGAAAGCACTTTGGTGTCTGGTATTCCAACAAAATGTCTTAAAGCTTATCTGGACTGGCTTGCATAAGGCACATGACCAGCTTTAACCCATCAATTTGTCCAGGAAAGAAGGTATGCAGTGGTTGGATTTGGGACTATTCTGCAAGAAAGCCAGGAGTTGATACAATGCATGGATACTCTTTTTTTTTTTTAATATTTATTTTTATTTGTTTATTTACAGCATAACAGTGTTCATTGTTTTGGCATCACACCCAGTGCTCCATGCAGTACGTGCCCTCCCTATTACCCACCACCTGGTTCCTCAACCTCCCACCCCCCCCCACCCCCCTGCCGCCCCTTCATAACCCTCTGGTTGTTTTTCAGAGTCCATAGTCTCTCATGGTTCATCTCCCCTTCCAGTTTCCCTCAACTCCCTCTCCTCTCCATCTCCCCATGTCCTCCATGTTATTTGTTATGCTCCACAAATAAGTGAGACCATATGATACTTGACTCTCTCTGCTTGACTTATTTCGCTCAGCATAATTTCTTCCAGTCCCGTCCATGTTGCTACAAAAGTTGGGTATTCGTCCTTTCTGATGGAGGCATAATACTCCATTGTGTATATGGACCACATCTTCCTTATCCATTCATCCGTTGAAGGGCATCTTGGTTCTTTCCACAGTTTGGCGACCGTAGCCATTGCTGCAATAAACATTGGGGTACAAATGGCCCTTCTTTTCACTACATCTGTATCTTTGGGGTAAATACGCAGCAGTGCAATTGCAGGGTCGTAGGGAAGCTCTATTTTTAATTTCTTCAGGAATCTCCACACTATTCTCCAAAGTGGCTGCACTAACTTGCATTCCCACCAACAGTGTAAGAGGGTTCCCCTTTCTCCACATCCTCTCCAACACACGTTGTTTCCTGTCTTGCTAATTTTGGCCATTCTAACTGGTGTTAGGTGGTATCTCAATGTTGTTTTAATTTGAATCTCCCTGATGGCTAGTGATGATGAACATTTTTTCATGTGTCTGATAGCCATTTGCATGTCTTCATTGGAGAAGTGTCTGTTCATATCTTCTGCCCATTTTTTGATATGATTATCTGTTTAGTGTGTGTTGAGTTTGAGAAGTTCTTTATAGATCCTGGATATCAACCTTTTGTCTGTACTGTCATTTGCAAATATCTTCTTCCATTCCGTGGGTTGCCTCTTTGTTTTGTTGACTGTTTCCTTTGCTGTGCAGAAGCTTTTGATCTTGATGAAGTCCCAGGACCTGACGGATTCCCTGGGGAATTCTACCAAACTTTCAAAGAAGAAATAACACCAATTCTCCTGAAGCTGTTCCAAAAAATTGAAGCAGAAGGAAAACTTCCAGACTCTTTTTATGAAGCCAGCATTACCCTGATCCCCAAACCAGGCAAAGACCCTACCAAAAAGGAGAATTTCAGACCAATATCACTGATGAATATGGATGCAAAGATTCTCAACAAGATCCTAGCAAACAGGGTCCAGCAGCACATTAAAAAGATTATCCACCATGACCAGGTGGGATTCATCCCTGGGTTGCAAGGTTGGTTCAACATTCGCAAATCAATCAGTGTGATAGAACACATCAATAAGAGAAGAGAGAAGAACCACATGGTCCTCTCAATTGATGCAGAAAAAGCATTTGACAAAATCCAGCATCCGTTCCTGATGAAAACGCTTCAAAGTATAGGGATAGAGGGGACATTCCTGAACTTCATAAAATCTATCTATGAAAGACCCACAGCAAATATCATCTTCAATGGGAAAAAGCTTGCAGCCTTCCCGTTGAGATCAGGAACACGACAAGGATGCCCACTCTCACCACTCTTGTTCAACATAGTATTAGAAGTTCTAGCAACGGCAATCAGACAACAAAGAGAAATAAAAGGTATCCAAATTGGCAAGGAAGAAGTCAAACTCTCTCTCTTCGCAGATGACATGATTCTTTATGTGGAAAACCCCAAAGACTCCACCCCCAAACTACTAGAAGTCATACAGCAATTCAGTAACGTGGCAGGATACAAAGTCAATGTACAGAAATCAGTGGCTTTCTTATACACCAACAATGAAAATACAGAAAGGGAAATTAGAGAATCAATTCCATTTACTATAGCACCAAGAACCATAAGATACCTGGGCATAAACCTAACCAAAGAAGTAAAGGACCTGTACTCGAGGAACTACAGAACACTCATGAAAGAAATTGAAGAAGACACAAAAAGATGGAAGACCGTTCCATGCTCTTGGATTGGAAGAATAAACATTGTTAAAATGTCTATACTGCCTAGAGCAATCTATACTTTTAATGCCATTCCGATCAAAATTCCACCGATATTTTTCAAAGAGCTGGAGCAAATAATCCTAAAATTTGTATGGAGCCAGAAGAGACCCCGAATTGCTAAGGAAATGTTGAAAAACAAAAACAAAACTGGCAGCATCACGTTACCCGATTTCAAGCTTTACTACAAAGCTGTGATCACCAAGACAGCGTGGTACTGGCATACAAACAGACACATAGACCAGTGGAACAGAGTGGAGAGCCCAGATATGGACCCTCAACTCTATGGTCAAATAATCTTCGACAAAACAGGAAAAAATATTCAATGGAAAAAAAGACAGTCTCTTCAATAAATGGTGCTGGGAAAACTGGACAGCGATATGTAGAAGAATGAAACTCGACCATTCTCTTACACCGTACACAAAGATAAACTTGAAATGGATGAAAGACCTCAACGTGAGACAGGAATCTATTAGAATCCTAGAGGAGAACATAGGCAGTAACCTCTTAAGCCCCTGTTCCTAACCACCCCAATTCCCACAATTTCCCCCCGCTATCCTTTGCTTTTTTTTTTTTTTTTTTTTTTTTTGAGTGCTTTCAACCAGACTCCAAGTTAATGCTGGTCCCCAGATTCAGGGCACTCTTGTATTGGGGTATTACTTTCCAATCGGTCGCCTCTGGTGGGTCCCTCCCCCTTTTGTTTATCTTCCGATATCAGTCCAACGTTCCCACTCTGCTTTTATCTGCCCACTGGCATCTTCTGCTCCTGTAGAGATCCAGACGTGTATAATTCTGATCTCAGGCTGATTTCATGGGTGATCGGAGTTCTTTGGTAGGTAATCAGCTCACTTTAGGGCACAGATTAAAACAGTGCCTCCTCCTACTTCCCCACCATCTTGACTCCCCCCCCCCCACCCCCGGGCCAAGGATTTAAATACAAGTGATTTATCATGTACTCCCAGGAGAAAGTAGGAAGTTGAATAAGAAACCAGAGAGGGAAAGGGAACAAACCAAGGAGGATATGCAACTTCAGGTAAATTCTCAGATTCAATCAGATCCCTAGGAGAGCTCAAGAACATAAGTCCCACTTCAGAGTAAAGGATCTGGATTTCTCTTTGCCCATACAGTCAGTTCCTGGAATTTGGCTGCCCTGACTCAGGACACAATGTGAATTCCAGGCACTTGTGGCTCATCAGGGCACCTCAATATTCTAGAACCATCATCTAAAGAGCCATCATTCTCAGTCACTATCTTTGCACAGAAAACACATCAAAACCAAAGGGTGGGCCCAAGGAACTGGTAAAAAGACCTGAGAGGACCTGGCAAATACATAAGTAGGATCTGTGATACTACTTCACAAAGTCCTCAGTAAATATGAGTGACCAAGGGAGCAATATAGGAGACAGTGTGGAAAATAGTTTAACAATGAAGTAAAGCTTCTGGACTAAGATGTCAGAGGACATGCCAAAGCATCTTTGCCCAGTGCTCAAAGCAGAGTTATCCCTGTGGAGGATATGAATGGCTCTATGGGGGAAAGGATGGCCTCATTGCCTATAACTACACACAGAACTGGGATAGGCATTACATGTGAACAAGACATGGGGATGATTTTCACAAGGGATATAAATTCAGTCTGCCTTTGGTCCAATTTAAATTGACCATGATAAACAAGAACCTGGGAATTACCTCAGCTCTCCTCAGTAGTTAGCATTAAGCAAGATAAAAATCCAGAAGGGCAGTAAATTATCATTGCTTTGATTAAAGAGCTGGTTGAAGTGAGAATCTTGATTCCCACTAACTGCCATTGCAGTAACCCTGTCTAGCCAGTATATTAAGCAGGAACTAAATGTGAACAGCAGATTATTAAGGACTAAATGTGATGAACCCTCTGATTCACTCAGTTTACTTGCTAGGTAAAGGCAAAATCATCTTTCTCATCTAGGAATCCTGTTGCTTCCAAATCACAAAGTCGCCAGAAGGAAATTTGAATTTGCCTTGGGCTCTGAGCAGAAACGAGCATTAAAAGAGTACAGAGAGTGGTGTCACAAGCAATCCCATTGAACTCTTAGGACCTGGCTGCTCTCATTACATTAGAGGTATCTGCAATCAGAATAAATTAGACCTTTGGCATAATTTGAATAAGGTTATTCCGCTGAGGCCTCATGGATGTTGGATCTGAGGACCGCCCAAGACTGCTGCTAATTCTAGCTTACTTGAAAAGAAAGTCTTGGCTTCTTATTGGATGTTAATTAAAATTTTACCCATCACAGAAGGTTCAAATAAATCTAAGGACAGAAATACCAGTGATGAATTAGGTGAAGTCATAGAAGCATTCTAATAGAATTAAGCTTTCTAATAGCATTCTAATAGGGAGAGAGGACCATGGCAAAATTCACTTATAAAATGGAAATTTAAGGGATGCCTGGGTAGCTCAGTTGGTTGAGCATCTGACACTTGGTTTCTGCTCGGGTCATGATCTCAGGGTCATGGGATTGAGCCCCGAGTCAGGTTCTGTCCTCAGCACGGAGACTGCTTGTTCTTCTCCCTCTGCTCATTCTCTCTCTCTCTCTCTCAAATAAATGAATAAAATCTTTTTTAAAAAATGAAAGTTTAAGGACAGCACAAGGTTTAGGGGGATTTCAGTGAGGCATGCCACACACATGAGTGGATTGCCTCACTTTCCATAGATTTTATGATGTCTGAGGAACTCCTTGTTCCCATTGCTGTGTAGTTAGAATCTTGTTCTCTCCCTACTGATGAAAAATAGGCTTGCTGGTCACTAGCAGGAGTCCCCAAATTTAGGGCATTTTCAACCATAGGGAGTTCCCAATCCTAGAGCCATAATTCTGTTTGGAAATCAGCCACAATATGCCCAGCAGATGGTAAAACTTTGATGGAAGCAAGCAGGAGCAAGTTCACATACATAATGAATAGAACTGAGAAATGTTTAATTAAAAACAGAAGAGGAATTAGACTCAGGTCCTCTAGAGGGTGTTTCAGTATTTATAGACTTGGGTTGTAGCCAAGGACCTTTGCTATATGGTCAGGCAAATGGACTCTAGATGACCGAACAATAAAAAAGTACTGCATATGGAGAATTCAGTTACAAAATTATCTGTGGGAATTTAGAGGAAGAATGAAATTGGGTCATGTAGATGCTCACCAATAAAATACTGCTTCCAGCTAAAAGGGGAATTGGAAAATTAGCATAGATGCCTCACTAGCTCCTGACTTTATGAACAAGTGGGCATGTAGGTGTTCAGGACATGTACTCATGGACTGAGATGTCATGTCCTCTGGCACCTGAAGAAATGTCTAATGTAATAAGAAACTATGCCAAATGGCAGCTGGGAAAGAATCAATACCTTTAAATCTGATTACACTGGATTTCAACCATTAGCTGCAAGGATCTGCAAATGGTTTTGACTGTGATTGACACAGATTCAACTCTAGGGTTTTCTTTTTTCTTTCTTTTTCTTTTCTTCTTTTCTCTTTTCTTTGTTTATCTTTCTTTAGCAAATATCTTTTTCTTACATTTTTTATTGTGGTAAAATATATTTATCAAAATTTACCATCCTGACCATTCTTAAGTGTCCAGTTCAGTGGTATTAAATACATTCATAATACTTTGCTACCATCAGCACTATAAATTCCCATTCTTTATCTTATAAAACTGATCCTTTATACTGATTAAACAATAACTCCGAATTCCCTCTCTCTGGCCCCTGGCAACCACCATTCTATTTTCTGTCTCTGATTTTGACTACTCTAAGTACCTCATATGACTGTAATCATACAGTATTTGTCTATTGGTGACTGCCTTATTTCACTTAGCATAATGTATCAAGATTCATCCATGTGCTTTAGAAAACATCAGAATTTCCTTCTTTATAAAGGTTAAATAATATTCCATAGTATGTATGTGTGTGTGTGTACATATATATACACACATGTATGCATATGTGTGTGTGTGTGTGTATATATATATATATATCACATTTTGCTCATCTATTCCTCTGTCAATGGATACTTGGGCTGCTTCCACATTGTAGCTGTTTTGAATATTGCTGCTATGAACATGGGTTTACAAATATGTCTTTGTGACCCTGCTTTCAATTCTTTTGGGTACATGCCCAGCCACAAAATTACTGTATTATATAGTAATTCTATTTTTAAGTTTTTTGGAGACCTGCCATGCTGTTTTCCACAGTGGCTATACCATTTTATGTTCCCACCAACAGTGGCCAAGGTGCTCAATTTTTCCACATCTTCACACACTTGTTATTTTACTTTAATAATAACCATACTACTGGATGTGAGATACATCATGGTAGATTTTGATTTGTATTTCCATAGTGATTAGCAATATTGAGCATCTTTTCATATGCTTTTTGCCCTTTGTGTATCTTCTTTGAAGAAAAGTCTATTCAAGTCCTTTGCTGGTTTTGAAAAAGGTTTTGTTTTTATTACTGTTGAATGTTAGAATTCCTCTACATATTTTAGATATTAATTCCTTTCCAAATAATTGATTCACAAACATTTTCTCCCATTCTGTGGAGCCTATTGTAGGCTTTTCTACTCCTGCAGTACAAACAGCCTTGGAGAAAACAATTAAAAATATGGAAAAACAAATTTTCTACCATTTTGGCCCTTTTGGATAAGTAAGTGCTTGAGTGCTACCAATAAGCAAAATTGGAAAAAGAAGCCTAATATTATAAGATCTATCACATTTTAAATTTCTAATTGGAATAGATAATGAAAATACTTATTATTCAATACAGATAAAGGGAAACACTTTGAAAGGTTGGCTTACATGTTTAAATAATTTGGTCCTCAGCCCAATGGGTGAACAGGACATTTGAGCTAAACAATGCTGATCATGAGGAGTGATAAAAAGAAACAAAGGGGGAGGAGTCAAGATGGCGGAGAAGTAGCAGCCTGAGACTACATCAGGTAGCAGGAGTACAGCTCGATAGCTTATCTAAACATTGCAAACACTTACAAATCCAACGGGAGAGCGAAGAGAAGAAGAACAGCAACTCTAGAAACAGAAAATCAACCACTTTCTGAAAGGTAGGACTGGCGGAGAAGTGAATCTAAAATGACGGGAAGATAGACCGCGGGGGGAGGGGCCGGCTCCCGGCAAGCGGCGGAGCAACGGAGCACAAAATCAGGACTTTTAAAAGTCTGTTCCACTGAGGGACATTGCTCCAGAGGCTAAACCAGGGTGAAGCCCACGCGGAGTCAGCGTGACCCCAGGCCCCGCAGGGTCACAGAAGGATCGGGGTTGTCAGAGTGTCGGAGAGCTCGCAGGTATTAGAATGGAGAAGCCGGCTGCAAAGACAGAGCCGAGGACTGAACTCTCAGCTCGGGGTTACCTTGAACTGGTCGCGGGCTGGGTGAGCTCGGAGCGCGGCTAGAGGCTGGGGATACGGGAGTGATTGGGTGCTGTCCTCTGGGGGCACACTGAGGAGTGGGGCCCTAGGCTCTCGGCTCCTCCGGGCCGGAGACTGGGAGGCCGCCATTTTCATTCCCATCCTCCAGAACTCTACGGAAAGCATTCAGGGAACAGAAGCTCCCAAAAGCGAACCCGAGCCGATTACTTAGTCCGGCCGCCGGTAAGGGCGGTGCAATCCCGCCTCGGGCAAAGACACTTGAGAGTCACTACAACAGGCCCCTCCCCCAGAAGATCAACAAAATATCCAGACAGGACGAAGTTCATCTATCAAGGAGAAAGCAGGTTCAATTCCTAAGACAGCAGAGCAATTCCAGAGGAGGAGAAAGCAAAGCACGGAACTCATGGCATTCTCCCCATGATTCTTTAGTCTTGCGGCTACTTCAATTTTTTTTTCTTTTTTCAATTTTTTTTTCTTTTTTCTTTTTTCTTCTTCTGCTAAATTTTTTAAAACTTTTACCCTTTTCTTTTTTAACGTTTTTTGACTAGTTCATCTAAATATATATATTTTTCTTTCTTTTTTATATTTTTTTATTTGTTTTATTTTTTAAATTTTTTTCTTTTTTTTCCTTTTTTTTTCTTTTTTTTCTTTTCTTTTTTTTTTTTCAGAACCTGTTTTTATCCCCTTTCTCCCCCCCCACAATTAGGGTGTCTCTTCTGATTTGGTTACAGCGCATTTTTCTGGGGTCTTTGCCACCCTTTTAGTAGTTTATTTGCTCCTTCATATCCTCTTATCTGCACAAAATGACAAGGCGGAAAAAATCACCACAAACAAAAGAACAAGAGACAGTACCGAAGGCTAGGGACCTAATCAACACAGACATTGGTAATATGTCAGATCAAGAGTTCAGAATGATGATTCTGAACATTCTAGCCAGGCTCGAAAAAGGCATGGAAGATATTAGAGAAACCCTCTCTGGAGATGTTAAAGCCCTTTCTGGAGAAATTAAAGAACTAAAATCTAACCAAGTTGAAATCAAAAAAGCTATTAATGACGTGTAATCAAAAATGGAGACTCTCACCGCTAGGATAAATGAGGCAGAAGAAAGAATTAGTGATATAGAAGACCAAATGACAGAGAATAAGGAAGCTGAGCAAAAGAGGGACAAACAGCTACTGGACCATGAGGGGAGAATTCAAGAGATAAGTGACACCATAAGACGAAACAACATTAGAATAATTGGGATTCCAGAAGAAGAAGAAACAGAGAGGCGAGCAGAAGGTCTATTGGAGAGAATCATTGGAGAGAATTTCCCTAATATGGCAAAGGGAACAAGCATCAAAATCCAGGAGATGCAGAGAACCCCCCTCAAAGTCAACAACAATAGGTCCACACCCCGTCACCTAATAGTAAAATTTACAAGTCTTAGTGACAAAGAGAAAATCCTGAAAGCAGCCCGAGAAAAGAAGTCTGTAACATACAATGGTAAAAATATTAGATTGGCGGCAGACTTATCCACAGAGACCTGGCAGGCCAGAAAGAGCTGGCATGATATATTCAGAGCACTAAACGAGAAAAACATGCAGCCAAGAATACTCTATCCAGCTAGGCTATCATTGAAAATAGAAGGAGAGATAAAAAGCTTCCAGGACAAACAAAAACTGAAAGAATTTGCAAACACCAAACCAGCTCTACAGGAAATATTGAAAGGGGTCCTCTAAGCAAGAGAGAGCCTAAAAGTAGTAGATCAGAAAGGTACAGAGACAATATACAGTAACAGTCACCTTACAGGCTAATAATGGCACTAAATTCATATCTCTCAATAGTTACCCTGAATGTTAATGGGCTAAATGCCCCAATCAAAAGACACAGGGTATCAGAATGGATAAAAAAACAAAACCCATCAGTATGTTGCCTACAAGAAACTCATTTTAGACACGAAGACACCTCCAGATTTAAAGTGAGGGGGTGGAAAACAATTTACCATGCTAATGGGCATCAGAAGAAAGCTGGGGTGGCAATCCTTATATCAGATCAATTAGATTTCAAGCCAAAGACTATAATAAGAGATGAGGAAGGACACTATATCCTACTCAAAGGGTCTGTCCAACAAGAAGATCTAACAATTTTAAATATCTATGCCCCTAACGTGGGAGCAGCCAATTATATCAACCAATTAATAACAAAATCAAAGAAACACATCAATAATAATACAATAATAGTAGGGGACTTTAACACTCCCCTCACTGAAATGGACAGATCATCCAAGCCAAAGATCAACAAGGAAATAAAGGCCTTAAATGACACACTGGACCAGATGGACATCACAGATATATTCAGAACATTTCATCCCAAAGCAACAGAATACACATTCTTCTCTAGTGCACATGGAACCTTCTCCATAATAGATCACATCCTGGGTCACAAATCAGGTCTCAACCGGTATCAAAAGATTAGGATTATTCCCTGCATATTTTCAGACCACAATGCTCTGAAGCTAGAACTCAATCACAAGAGGAAATCTGGAAAGAACCCAAATACATGGAGACTAAACAGGATCCTTCTAAAGAATGAATGGGTTAACCAGGAAATTAAAGAAGAATTGAAAAAATTCATGGAAACAAATGATAATGAAAACACAACAGTTCAAAATCTGTGGGACACAGCAAAGGCAGTCCTGAGAGGAAAATATATAGCAGTACAAGCCTTTCTCAAGAAACAAGAAAGGTCTCAAGTACACAACCTAACCCTACACGTAAAGGAGCTGGAGAAAGAACAAGAAAGAAACCCTAAACCCAGCAGGAGAAGAGAAATCATAAAGATCAGAGCAGAAATCAATGGACTAGAAACCAAAAAAAACAATAGAAAAAATCAATGAAACTAGGAGCTGGTTCTTTGAAAGAATCAATAAGATTGATAAACCCCTGGCCAGACTCATCAAAAAGAAAAGAGAAAGGACCCAAATCAATAAAATCATGAATGAAAGAGGAGAGATCACAACTAACACCAAAGAAATACAGACAATTATAAGAACATACTATGAGCAACTCTACGCCAACAAATTGGACAATCTGGAAGAAATGGATGCATTTCTAGAGACATATAAACTACCACAACTGAACCAGGAAGAAATAGAAAACCTGAACAGGCCCATAACCAGTAAGGAGATTGAAACAGTCATGAAAAATCTCCAAACAAACAAAAGCCCAGGGCCAGACGGCTTCCCAGGGGAATTCTACCAAACATTTAAAGAAGAACTAATTCCTATTCTCCTGAAACTGTTGCAAAAAATAGAAATGGAAGGAAAACTTCCAAACTCATTTTATGAGGCCAGCATCACCTTGATCCCAAAACCAGACAAGGATCCCACCAAAAAAGAGAACTACAGACCAATATCCTTGATGAACACAGATGCAAAAATTCTCGCCAAAATACTAGCCAATAGGATTCAACAGTACATTAAAAGGATTATTCACCACGATCAAGTGGGATTTATTCCAGGGCTGCAGGGTTGGTTCAACATCCACAAATCAATCAATGCGATAGAACACATTAATAAAAGAAAGAACAAGAACCATATGATACTCTCAATAGATGCTGAAAAAGCATTTGACAAAGTACAGCATCCCTTCCTGATCAAAACTCTTCAAAGTGTAGGGATAGAGGGCACATACCTCAATATTATCAAAGCCATCTATGGAAAAACCCACCGCAAATATCATTCTCAATGGAGAAAAACTGAAAGCTTTTCCGTTAAGGTCAGGAACATGGCAGGGATGTCCATTATCACCACTGCTATTCAACATAGTACTAGAAGTCCTAGCCTCAGCAATCAGACAACAAAAAGAAATTAAAGGCATCCAAATCGGTAAAGAAGAAGTCAAACTATCACTCTTCGCAGATGATATGATACTATATGTGGAAAACCCAAAAGACTCCACTCCAAAACTGCTAGAACTTGTACAGGAATTCAGTAAAGTGTCAGGATATAAAATCAATGCACAGAAATCAGTTGCATTTCTGTACACCAACAACAAGACTGAAGAAAGAGAAATTAAGGAGTCAATCCCATTTACAATTGTACCCAAAACTATAAGATACCTAGGAATAAACCTAACCAAAAAGACTAAGAATCTATACACAGAAAATTATAAAGTACTCATGAAAGAAATTGAGGAAGACACAAAAAAATGGAAAAATGTTCCATGCTCCTGGATTGGAAGAATAAATATTGTGAAAATGTCTATGCTACCTAAAGCAATCTACACATTTAATGCAATCCCTATCAAAATACCATCCATTTTTTTCAAAGAAATGGAACAAATAATCCTAAAATTTATATGGAACCAGAAAAGACCTCGAATAGCCAAAGGAATATTGAAAAACAAAGCCAAAGTTGCTGGCATCACAATTCCGGACTTCAAGCTCTATTACAAAGCTGTCATCATCAAGACAGCATGGTACTGTCACAAAAACAGACACATCGATCAGTGGAACAGAATAGAGAGCCCAGAAATCGACCCTCAACTCTATGGTCAACTAATCTTTGACAAAGCAGGAAAGAATGTCCAATGGAAAAAAGACAGCCTCTTCAATAAATGGTGCTGGGAAAATTGGACAGCCACATGCAGAAAAATGAAATTGGACCACTTCCTTACACCACACACGAAAATAGACCCCAAATGGATGAAGGACCTCAATGTGAGAAAGGAATCCATCAAAATCCTTGAGGAGAATGCAGGCAACAACCTCTTCGACCTCAGCTGTAGCAACATCTTCCTAGGAACAACGGCAAAGGCAAGGGAAGCAAGGGCAAAAATGAACTATTGGGATTTCGTCAAGATCTAAAGCTTTTGCACAGCAAAGGAAACAGTTCACAAAACCAAAAGACAACTGACAGAATGGGAGAAGATATTTGCAAATGACATATCAGATAAAGGGCTAGTATCCAAAATCTATAAGGAACTTAGCAAACTCAACACCCAAAGAACAAACAATCCAATCAAGAAATGGGCAGAGGATATGAACAGACATTTCTGCAAAGAAGACATCCAGATGGCCAACAGACACATGAAAAAGTGCTCCACATCACTCGGCATCAGGGAAATACAAATCAAAACCACAATGAGATATCACCTCACACCAGTCAGGATGGCTAAAATTAACAAGTCAGGAAATGACAGATGCTGGAGAGGATGTGGAGAAAGGGGAACCCTCCTCCACTGTTGGTGGGAATGCAAGCTGGTGCAACCACTCTGGAAAACAGCATGGAGGTTCTTCAAAATGTTGAAAATAGAACTACCCTATGACCCAGCAATTGCACTACTGGGTATTTACCCTAAAGATACAAACATAGTGATCCGAAGGGGCTCGTGTACCCGAATGTTTATAGCAGCAATGTCTATAATAGCCAAACTATGGAAAGAACCTAGATGTCCATCAACAGATGAATGGATAAAGAAGAGGTGGTATATATACACAATGGAATACTATGCAGCCATCAAAAGAAATGAAATCATGTCATTTGCGACGACGTGGATGGAACTAGAGCATATCATGCTTAGTGAAATAAGTCAATTGGAGAAAGACAACTATCATATGATCTCCCTGATATGAGGACATGGAGAAGCAACATGGGGGGTTAGGGGGATAGGAGAAGAATAAATGAAACAAGATGGGATTGGGAGGGAGACAAACCATAAATGACTCTTAATCTCACAAAACAAACTGGGGGTTGCTGGGGGGAGGTGGGATTGGGAGAGGGGGAGGGGGCTATGGACATTGGGGAAGGTAAGTGCTATCGTGAGTGCTGTGAAGTGTGTAAACCTGGCGATTCACAGACCTGTACCCCTGGGGATAAAAATACATTATATGTTTATTAAAAAAAAAAAAATTTTGGAAGGGGAGGCAAACCATAAGAGACTATGGACTCTGAAAAACAACCTGAGGGTTTTGAAGGGTCAGGGGTGGGAGGTTGGGGGAACAGGTGGTGGGTAATGGGGAGGGCACGTTTTGCATGGAGCACTGGGTGTTGTGCAAAAAGAATGAATAATGTTACACTGAAAAAATAAAGTGGGGAAAAAAAAAGAAACAAAGGGAAATAATAACAAAAAGAATTGGAATTTATAAGTGATTCGCAGTCCTAGGAAAGAATGCAGTCATGCTATTTCCACAAGAATGTCTATTCTTGGAGCAGTCAAGAGGGCAGAGAAGTAGCAGCCTGAGACTACATCAGGTAGCCGGAGATCAGCTAGATAGCTTATCAATCCATTGCAAACACCTACAAATCCATCAGGAGACCAAAGAGAAGAACAGAAACAATTCTAGAAACAGAAAATCAACCACTTTCTGAAAGGTAGGACTGGCAAAGAAGTGAATCCAAAGTGATGGGAAGATAGACCGCGGGGGAGGGGCCGACTCCCGGCAAATGGCAGAGCAATGGAGCACAAAATCAGGACTTTTAAGTCTGCTCCACTGAGGAACATCACTCCAGAGGCTAAATCAGTGTGAAGCCCATGCAGGGTCAGAGTGGTCAGGTCCCGCAGGGTCACAGAAGGATCCGGGGTGTCTGAGTGTCACAGAGCTCGCAGGTATTAGAGCAGGGAAGCTGGCTACAGAGACAGCACCAAGGAGTGAGCTCTCAGCTCGGGGTTACCTTGAACTGGTCGCAGCTGGGTGAGCTCAGAGCGTAGCCAAAGGCCAGGGAGACGGGAGTGATTGGGCTCTTTTCTCTGAGGGCGCACTGAGGAGTGGTCCTTGAGCTCTCGGCTCCTCCAGGCTGGAGATTGGGAGGTTGCCATTTTCATTCCTGTCCTCTGGAACTCTACAGAAAGTGTTCAGGGAACAAAAACTCCTGGAAGCGAGCCTGAGTGGATTACTTAGCCTGGGCCCTGGTAAGGGCAGTGCAATTCCGCCTGGGGCAAAGACACTTGAGAATCACTACAACAGGTCCCTCCCCCAGAAGATCAACAAGAAATCGAGCCAGGACCAAGCTCACATACCAAGGAGGAGAACAGAATTCCAGAAGAGGAGAAAGCAAAGCATGAAATTCATTCATGGCTTTCTCCCCATGATTCCTTAGTCCTGCAGTTAATTTAATTCTTTTTTAATTTTTTTTCTTCTTCTAAATATTTTTTTATCTTTTATCCTTTCCTCTTTTAACAATTTTAACTAGTTTATCTTAAGAATACCTTTCATAAAAATATATATATAACAATAATAATCTTTTTTGAACCTTCATTATTATAGTCATATTGTATCCTTCATTGTATCTAACTTTATTTTTTGTATACATATAGGGTTTTTTCTTCTAAAAAATTTAGGGTCAAATTCTGCTACTAGAATAAAATATACCGTAAATCTAGCTCCGGGCTTGTTCTAGTCTCCAGCCTGAGCAAAATTTCACCACTTTCTTTCACCACAAAATTTATTCTCCCAACCAACTTACTTTATCAACTTCTTTTTTAGAAATTAAAAAAAAAGGATTTTTTCATCTTTATAGGCATATTCCATCCCTTCATTGTGTTTACCCTTATATATTTTTCATTCTTTAAAATTTTGTGAGGTAGTATCTTCTAAAAGACCAAAATACTCCCATAATCAAGTGGGTGACCCTGCTCTAGTCACCAGTCTAGTATATATATATTTTTTCTATTTTATATATTTTTAAATTTGCTTTCTTTTTTTAATTACTTTTCTGAACTTCTTTTTTTTATGTTATTATCTTTTTTTTTCTGAACTTCTTTTTATCCCCTTTCTCCCCCCCACAATTTGAGGTCTCTTCTGATTTGGTTAAAGTGCATTTTCCTGGGGTCCTTGCCACCCTTTTAGTATTTTATTCGCTCCTTCATATATTCTTATGTGGACAAAATGACAAGGCAGAAAAACTCACCACAAAAAAAAAGAACAAGAGGCAATACCGAAGGCTAGGGACCAAATCAATACGAACATTGGTAATATGTCAGATCTAGAATTCAGAATGACGATTCTCAAGGTTCTAGCCAGGCTCAAAAAAGTCATGGAAGATATTAGAGACACCTTCTCTGGAGATATTAAAGCCCTTTCTGGAGAAATTAAAGAACTAAAATCTAACCAAGTTGAAATCAAAAAAGCTATTAATGAGGTGCAATCACAAATGGAAGCTCTCACTGCTAGGATAAATGAGGCAGAAAAAAGAATTAGTGATAAAGAAGACCAAATGACAGAGAATAAAGAAGCCGAGCAAAAGAGAGACAAAGAGCTACTGAACCACGAGGGGAGAATTTGAGAGATAAGTGACACCATAAGATGAAACAACATTAGAATAATTGGGATTCCAGAAGAAGAAGAAAGAGAGAGGGGAGCAGAAGGTCTACTGGAGAGAATTATTGGAGATAATTTCCCTAATATGGCAAAGGGAACAAGCATCAATTTCCAGGAGGTGCAGAGAACCCCCCTCAAAATCAATAAGAATAGATCCACACCCCGTCACCTAATAGTAAAATTTACAAGTCTTAACGACAAAGAGAAAATCCTGAAAAAAGCCTGGGAAAAGAAGTCTGTAACATACAATGGTAAAAATATTAGATTGGCAGCAGACTTATCCACAGAGACCTGGCAGGCCAGGAAGAGCTGGCATGATATATTCAGAGCACTAAACGAGAAAAACATGCAGCCAAAAATACTCTATCCAGCTAGGCTATCATTGAAAATAGAAGGAGAGATAAAAAGCTTTAAGGACAAACAAAAACTGAAAGAATTTGCAAAAACCAAAACAGCTCTACAGGAAATATTGAAAGGGTCCTCTAAGCAAAGAGAGAGCCTAAAAGTAGTAGATCAGAAAGGTACCGAGACAATATACAGTAACAGTCACCTTACAGGCAATACAGTGGCACTAAACTCATATCTCTCAATAGTTACCCTGAATGTTAATGGACTAAATGCCCCAATCAGAAGACACAGGGTATCAGAATGGATTAAAAAATAAAACCCAACAATATGCCACCTATAAGAAACCCATTTTAGACCTGAAGATACCTCCAGATTTAAAGTGAGGGGGTGGAAAACAATTTACCATGCTAATGGACATCAGAAGAAGACTGGGGTGGCAATCCTTATATCAGATCAATTATACTTTAAGCCAAAGACTATAATAAGAGATGAGGAAGGATACTATATCATACTCAAAGGGTCTGTACAGAGGAGGGTCAAGATGGCGGGAAAGTAGGAGGAGGCACCATTTCAACCTGTACCCTAAAGTGAGCTGATTACCTACCAAAGAACTCCGACCACCCATGAAATCAGCCTGAGATCAGAATTATACACGTCTGGATCTCTACAGGAGCAGAAGACGCCAGTGGCAGGTAAAGCAGACTGGGAACTTCCGACTGATATCGGAAGATAAACAAAAGGGGGAGGGAGCCACCAGAGGTGACCGATCGGAAAGTAACACCCCAACACCAGAGTGCTCTGCTTCTGGGGACCAGCATTAACTTGGAGTCTGGTTGAAAGCACTCAAAAAACAAACAGCAAAGGATCGCGGGGGGTAATAGTGGGAACCTGGGCAGTTAGGGTCAGGGACCTAAGTCCCCGGACCCAGGACAGCCTCCCCTGGTGCGGAGCCAGAGAGAGTGCGGCGGAGAAATCAGGTCTCCGTCCCTGAGCCGCCAGTGCACCTGACCCGCCAGCGCGCCCGAGAACGAGTGAGGTCTGGCTCCCGTGAGGGGCTGGGAGCCTGGCCAGACGGCAATCCTGAAACGCGCGCGTCCCACACCCTCCCTTGGGATAGGTGCTCATAGGCGCTAGCCTGGAGCTCTGGCAGCAGGAAAAACCAGACATTCCCAGCCCGGGACAGCGGGAAAATCTCAGTGTGCGATCTCTGCTTGGAACCTCTCTGGCGGTCTGGAGCTGCCTAGACAGCCACCGCTGCCCTGGTTTTGGGTACAACGAGGAGCTCCTGCATCCCCAGGGACAGTGACTCAGAACCGACTCTGCCAGCAGCTTTTGCAAAACAGTCTGAGGCTTCTCTCTGAGAGGGAGGTTGGGGTGCTGTTTGCTCTCCTCTAAACCTCCAAAAACCATCAAAAGCTGTCAAGGCGAGAGAAAGCAGATGAAAGAACATAAAAACCCCCAGAGAGCAAAAGGCTGAAAAAAAAAGCTTCCTGAAAAAAAAAAAAAAAAAGAGCTCACCCCCTTGAGGGGAGCGGGAGGACCTAACTCAGGGAACATCATTGTCTGAAAACCCACGTGGCAGGCCCCTCCCCCAGAAAACCAACCAGGAAGGAAGAAAAAAAAAAAAAAAAGACTACAAGAGAACAATCACCACTACTTCATAAATACAACTTTTATTTTTAACTCTTTACCAATATTCTGGTTCTTTTTTTTTTATACATACAGATAATTTTTTAACCTATTTACCATCACACCGAGATGTCCAGTACATCTAATTCTTTAATAACCTTCTAACCTGAACTTTTTGATACATACACCCGTGTTTTTCTTTTGTTTTTCTATTTTTTTAATTCTTTTTTAATTTTAACTTAGTTTAGTCTAGTTTATTCTTTTTTAATTTTTATTTTCTACTATACATATAGAGTTAAACTTCAAGGTAATCCCCTTTCCCCAATCAATGCTACCCCTATAGGCAAACCAGTTTCTAATCCCCCTGTAACTTAGGAAAGTTGAGTCCCTTAACAAAAACATCAAGATACCTTCAGGAAGAATCAAAATAACCTTCCTCACCCACACTGAGAATCTATAACCATTCTCCCAATTTTTCCTTCTGTCAGTGTTTCTGTGAATTTGTGTTTGTCCTGATAATATATAAACCTTATACTTGGGGTTCTTTCTGATGAGGTTCTTCCCTTTTTTTTTTTTTTTGCTTATATATACATATTTTTTTCTCTTGTCATATACTTTTATCACTCTTTTTGTCTGTCTGTTTTTGTTTGTATACTCTGCAAGTCTTACCTTGTGGCCCATTTGGGCTGAGCCTTCTCTTTTATCTTCCCTTTTTTTCCTATCTCTGTCTCTCTTTTTTTTTTCCTTTTTTCTTTCCCCTTTTTTTTTTCTTTCTTCTTCTCTATTTCTTTTTCTTTTTGTTTTTCTCTCATTTGGGTGGGGAATCCTGATTGCACAGAAGCGTTCCAGGGTGCACATTGACTGCACCACAATCAATAAGTCCAGCTGCATCTGTTTAGTCATCTCTTACCAAAATGACTAGGAGGAGGAATACCCAACAGAAGAAAAATGCAGAGGATGGGCCTTCTGCAACAGAGCTAATGGCTATCGACATAGACAATATGTCAGAAAAGGAATTCAGACTAACAATTATCCAGGCAATAGCTAGGTTGGAGAAAGCCATGGATGACCAAACAGAATTGATTAGGGCAGAACTGAAAGCCACCAGGGATGATGTTCACAATGTTAGGGCAGAACTGAAAGCCACCAGGGATGATGTTCAAAATGCTCTCAACGAGTTCCAATCCAATCTAAATTCTCTAAAAGCTATGGTAACTGAGACAGAAGATAGAATTAGTGATCTGGAGGACAAACAGATAGAGAGAAAGGATCAGGAGGAAGCCTGGAACAAACAGCTCAGAACCCACAGAACAGAATCAGGGAAATAAAGGATGCCATGAAACGTTCCAACGTCAGAATTATTGGAATCCCTGAAGGGGAAGAAAAAGAAAGAAGTCTAGAAGATATAGTGGAAGAAGTTGTCTATGAAAATTTTCCCAATCTCACGAATGGAAACAACGTTCATGTACTAGAGGCAGAAAGATTTCCTCCCAAGATTTTAGATTCTCGAAAGTCCTCACGGCACCTTATCGTTAGAATGGGGAATTTTGTTTCAAGAGAGACCCTCTTAAAAGCAGCTAGGACAAAGAAGCTTCTTACATACAGAGGAAAGCCCATTAGAATAACATCAGACCTTTCCACAGAGACCTGGAAAGCCAGGAAGGGCTGGCAAAATATATTCAGAGTACTAAATGAGAAGAACATGCAACCAAGAATACTCTATCCAGCAAGACTGACATTTAAAATGGATGGAGAGATAAAGAGTTTCCAAGACCGGCAAGGCTTAAAAGACTATACAACCACCAAGCCGACACTGCAGGAAATATTAAGGGGGGTCCTATAAGAGAGAAAAAATCCTAAGAATATCATTGAACAGAAATATAGAAACAATCTATAGACAGAAAGACTTCAAAGGCAACACGATGTCAATAAAAACCTATCTCTCAATAATCACTCTCAATGTGAATGGCCTAAATGCGCCCATAAAACAACACAGGGTTGCAGATTGGATAAAACGACAGGACCCATCCATATGTTGTCTACAAGAGACCCATTTTGAACCTAAGGATACACCCAGACTGAAAGTGAAGGGATGGAGAAGCATCTTTCATGCCAATGGGCCTCAAAAGAAGGCCGGAGTAGCGATTCTCATATCAGATAAATTAGATTTTAAACTAAAGACTATAGTCAGAGATACAGAAGGACACTACATAGTTCTTAAAGGGACTATCCGCCAAGACGATCTAACAATTGTGAATATCTATGCCCCCAATATGGGAGCACCCAATTACATAAGAAAACTATTAATCAAGATAAAGAGTCATATTGATACGAATACAATAATAGGAGATCTTAATACGCCTCTCTCAGAAATAGACAGATCATCGAAGCAGAAAATTAATAAAGAAATAAGAGCATTGAATGAAACATTGGACCAGATGGACCTCATCAACGTATACATCAATAACATTCCACCCTAAAACAACAGAATATTCATTCTTCTCAAGTGCACATGGAACCTTCTCCAGAATAGACCACATACTGGGTCACAAAGCAGGACTCAACCAATACCAAAAGACTGACATTATTCCCTGCATATTCTCAGATCACAATGCTTTGAAACTGGAGCTCAATCACAAGGAAAAGTTCAGAAGGAACTCAAACACCTGGAAGCTAAAGACCACCTTGCTTAAGAATGCTTGGATCAACCAGGAGATCAAAGACGAACTTAAACAATTCATGGAAACCAATGAGAATGAAGACACCTCGGTCCAAAACCTATGGGGTACAGCAAAGGCTGTTCTAAGGGGGAAATACATAGCCATCCAAGCCTCCCTCAAAAACATTGAAAAATCCAGAATACACCAGCTGTCTCTACATCTTAAAGAACTGGAGAATCAACAACAAATCTAACCAACTCCACATGCAAGAAGGGAAATAATCAAGATTAGAGCAGAGATCAATGAGGTAGAAACAGAGATACAGTAGAACGTATCAATGAAACTAGAAGCTGGTTTTCTGAAAGAATCAATAATATCGATAAACCATTGGTCACACTAATCCAAAAGAAAAGAGAGAAAGCCCAAATTAATAAAATTATGAATGAAAAGGGAGAGATCACAACTAACACCAAGGAAATAGAAACAATCATCAGAAATTATTACCAACAGTTATATGCCAATAAGCTAAGCAACCTAGATGAAATGGATGCATTCCTGGAAAGCTACAAACTCCCAAAATTGAACCAGGAAGAAATTGACAACCTAAATAGACCAATATCTAGTAATGAGATTGAAGCAGTGATCAAAAACCTCCCAAAAAACAAGAGCCCAGGATCTGACGGATTCCCTGGGGAATTCTACCAAACTTTCAAAGAAGAAATAACAACAATTCTCCTGAAGATGTTCCAAAAAATTGAAGCAGAAGGAAAACTTCCAGACTCTTTTTATGAAGCCAGCATTACCCTGATCCCCAAACCAGGCAAAGACCCTACCAAAAAGGAGAATTTCAGACCAATATCACTGATGAATATGGATGCAAAGATTCTCAACAAGATCCTAGCAAACAGGATCCAGCAGCACATTAAAAAGATTATCCACCATGACCAGGTGGGATTCATCCCTGGATTGCAAGGTTGGTTCAACATTCGCAAATCAATCAGTGTGATAGAACACATCAATAAGAGAAGAGAGAAGAACCACATGGTCCTCTCAATTGATGCAGAAAAAGCATTTGACAAAATCCAGCATCCGTTCCTGATGAAAACGCTTCAAAGTATAGGGATAGAGGGGACATTCCTGAACTTCATAAAATCTATCTATGAAAGACCCACAGCAAATATCATCTTCAATGGGAAAAAGCTTGCAGCCTTCCTGTTGAGATCAGGAACACGAAAGGATGCCCACTCTCACCACTCTTGTTCAACATAGTATTAGAAGTTCTAGCAACGGCAATCAGACAACAAAGAGAAATAAAAGGTATCCAAATTGGCAAGGAAGAAGTCAAACTCTCTCTCTTCGCAGATGACATGATTCTTTATGTGGAAAACCCCAAAGACTCCACCCCCAAACTACTAGAAGTCATACAGCAATTCAGTAACGTGGCAGGATACAAAGTCAATGTACAGAAATCAGTGGCTTTCTTATACACCAACAATGAAAATACAGAAAGGGAAATTAGAGAATCGATTCCATTTACTATAGCACCAAGAACCATAAGATACCTGGGCATAAACCTAACCAAAGAAGTAAAGGACCTGTACTCGAGGAACTACAGAACACTCATGAAAGAAATTGAAGAAGACACAAAAAGATGGAAGACTGTTCCATGCTCTTGGATTGGAAGAATAAACATTGTTAAAATGTCTATACTGCCTAGAGCAATCTATACTTTTAATGCCATTCCGATCAAAATTCCACCGATATTTTTCAAAGAGCTGGAGCAAATAATCCTAAAATTTGTATGGAGCCAGAAGAGACCCCGAATTGCTAAGGAAATGTTGAAAAACAAAAACAAAACTGGCAGCATCACGTTACCCGATTTCAAGCTTTACTACAAAGCTGTGATCACCAAGACAGCGTGGTACTGGCATACAAACAGACACATAGACCAATGGAACAGAGTGGAGAGCCCAGATATGGACCCTCAACTCTATGGTCAAATAATGTTTGACAAAACAGGAAAAAATATTCAATGGAAAAAAGACAGTCTCTTCAATAAATGGTGCTGGGAAAACTGGACAGCGATATGTAGAAGAATGAAACTCGACCATTCTCTTACACCGTTCACAAAGATAAACTCGAAATGGATAAAAGACCTCAACGTGAGACAGGAATCTATCAGAATCCTAGAGGAGAACATAGGCAGTAACCTCTTCGATATCAGCCACAGCAACTTCTTTCAAGATATGTCTCCAAAGGCCAAGGAAACAAAAGCAAAAATGAACTTTTGGGACTTCATCAAGATCAAAAGCTTCTGCACAGCAAAGGAAACAGTCAACAAAACAAAGAGGCAACCCACGGAATGGAAGAAGATATTTGCAAATGACAGTACAGACAAAAGGTTGATATCCAGGATCTATAAAGAACTTCTCAAACTCAACACACACTAAACAGATAATCATATCAAAAAATGGGCAGAAGATATGAACAGACACTTCTCCAATGAAGACATGCAAATGGCTATCAGACACATGAAAAAATGTTCATCATCACTAGCCATCAGGGAGATTCAAATTAAAACAACATTGAGATACCACCTAACACCAGTTAGAATGGCCAAAATTAGCAAGACAGGAAACAACGTGTGTTGGAGAGGATGTGGAGAAAGGGGAACCCTCTTACACTGTTGGTGGGAATGCAAGTTAGTGCAGCCACTTTGGAGAATAGTGTGGAGATTCCTGAAGAAATTAAAAATAGAGCTTCCCTACGACCCTGCAATTGCACTGCTGGGTATTTACCCCAAAGATACAGATGTAGTGAAAAGAAGGGCCATTTGTACCCCAATGTTTATTGCAGCAATGGCTACGGTCGCCAAACTGTGGAAAGAACCAAGATGCCCTTCAACGGATGAATGGATAAGGAAGATGTGGTCCATATACACAATGGAGTATTATGCCTCCATCAGAAAGGACGAATACCCAACTTTTGTAGCAACATGGACGGGACTGGAAGAAATTATGCTGAGCGAAATAAGTCAAGCAGAGAGAGTCAAGTATCATATGGTCTCACTTATTTGTGGAGCATAACAAATAACATGGAGGACATGGGGAGATGGAGAGGAGAGGGAGTTGAGGGAAACTGGAAGGGGAGATGAACCATGAGAGACTATGGACTCTGAAAAACAACCAGAGGGTTATGAAGGGGCGGCAGGGGGGTGGGGGGGGTGGGAGGTTGAGGAACCAGGTGGTGGGTAATAGGGAGGGCACGTACTGCATGGAGCACTGGGTGTGATGCCAAAACAATGAACACTGTTATGCTGTAAATAAACAAATAAAAATAAATATAAAAAAAAGGGTCTGTACAAGAAGATTTAACAATTTTAAATATCTATGCCCCTAACGTGGGAGCAGCCAACTTTATAAACCAATTAATAACAAAATCAAAGAAACACATCGACAATAATACAATAATAGTAGGGGACATTAACACTCCCCTCACTGAAATGGACAGATCATCCAAGCAAAAGATCAACAAGGAAATAATGGCCTTAAATGACACACTGGACCAGATGGACATCAGAGATATGTTCAAAACATTCCATCCCAAAGCAACAGAATACACATTCTTCTCTAGTGCACATGGAACATTCTCCAGAAAAGATCACATCCTGGGTCATAAATCAGGTCTCAACCAGTATCAAAAGATTGGGATCATTCCGTGCATATTTTCAGACCACAATTCTCTGAAGCTAGAAATCAATCACAAGAGGAAATTTGGAAAGAACCCAAATATATGGAGACTAAACAGCATCCTTCTAAAGAATGAATGGGTCAACCAAGAAATTAAGGAAGAATTTTAAAAATTCATGGAAACAAATGATAATGAAAATACAAGTGTTCAAAATCTGTGGGACACAGCAAAGGCAGTCCTGAGAGGAAAATATATGCGGTACTCGCAATTCTCAAGAAACAAGAAAGGTCTCAAATACACAACCTAACCCTACACCTAAAGGAGCTGGAGAAAGAACAAGAAAGAAAGCCTAAACACAGTAGGAGAAGAGAAATCATAAATATCAGAGCAGAAATCAATGAAATAGAAACTAAAAAAACAATAGAACAAATCAACGAAACTAGGAGCTGGTTCTTTGAAAGAATTAATAAGATTGATAAACTCCTGGCCAGACTCATCAAAAAGAAAAGAGAATGGACCCAAATTAATAAAATCATGAATGAAAGAGGAGAGATCACAACCAAAACCAAAGAAATACAAACAATTATAAGAACATATTATGAACAACTCTATGGCAACAAAATTTGACAATCAGAAGAAATGGATGCATTCCTGGAGACATATAAACTACCACAACTGAACCAGGAAGAAATAGAAACCCTGAACAGATCCATAACCAGTAAGGAGATTGAAACAGTCATCAAAAATCTCCAAACAAACCAAAGCCCAGGGCCAGATGGATTCTCAGGGGAATTCTACCAAACATTTAAAGAAGAACTAATTCCTATTCTCCTGAAACTTCCAAAAAATAGAAATGGAAGGAAAACTTCCAAACTCATTTTATGAGGCCAGCATCACCTTGATCCCAAAACCAGACAAGGATCCCATCAAAAAAGAGAACTACAGACCAATATCCTAGATGAACACAGATACAAAAATTCTCACCAAAATACTATCCAATAGGATCCAACAGTACATTAAAAGGATTATTCACCACGACCAAGTGGGATTTATTCCGGGGCTGCAAGGTTGGTTCAACATCTGCAAATCAATCCATGTGATACAACACATTAATAAAAGAAAGAACAAGAACCATATGATATTCTCAATAGATGCTGAAAAAGTATTTGACAAAGTAGAGCATCCCTTTCTGATCAAAACTCTTCAAAGTGTAGGGATAGAGGGCACATACCTCAATATTATCAAAGCCATCTATGAAAAACCCACTGCAAATATCATTCTCAATGGAGAGAAACTGAAATCTTTTCCACTAAGGTCAGGAACACGGCAGGGATGTCCATTATCACCACTGCTATTCAACATAGTACTAGAAGTCCTAGCCTCAGCAATCAGACAACAAAAAGAAATTAAAGCCATCCAAATCAGCAAAGAAGAAATCAAGCTATCACTTTTTGCAGATGATATGATACTATATGTGGAAAACCCAAAAGGCTCCACTCCAAAACTGCTAGAACTTGTACAGGAATTCAGTGAAGTGTCAGGATATAAAATCAATGCACAGAAATCAGTTGCATTTCTCTACACCAACAAGTCAGAAGAAAGAGAAATTAAGAAGTCAATCCTATTTACAGTTGCCCCCCAAACCATGAGATACCTAGGAATAAACCTAACCAAAAAGGCTAAGAATCTATACTCAGAAAACTATAAAGTACTCATGAAAGAAATGGAGGAAGACACAAGGAAATGGAAAAATGTTCCATGCTCCTGGATTGGAAGAATAAATATTGTGAAAATGTCTATGCTACCTAAAGCAATCTACACATTTAATGCAATCCCTATCAAAATATCATCCATTTTTTTTCAAAGAAATGGAACAAATAATCCTCAAATTTATATGGAACCAGAAAAGACCTCAAATAGCCAAAGGAATATTGAAAAAGAAAGCCAAAGTTGGTGGCATCACAATTCCAGACTTCAAGCTCTATTACAAAGCTGTCATCATCAAGACAGTATGGTATTTGCACAAAAGCAGACACATATATCAATGGAACAGAATAGAGAGCCCAGAAATAGACCCTCAACTCTATGGTCAACTAATCTTTGACAAACAGGAAAGAATGTCCAATAGAAAAAAGAAAGTCTGTTCAACAAATGGTGTTGGGAAAATTGGGCAGCCACATGCAGAAAAATGAAATTGGACCATTTCCTTACACCACACAGGAACATAGACTCAAAATGGATGAAGGACCTCAATGTGAGAAAGGAATCCATCAAAATCCTTGAGGAGAACACAGTCAGCAACCTCTTTGACCTCAGCTGCAAAAACTTCTTCCTGGGAACATCACCAAAGGCAAAGGAAACACAGGCAAAAATGAACTGTTGGGATTTCATCAAGATCAAAAGCTTTTGCACAGCAAAGGAAACAGTTAACAAAACCCAAAGACAACTGACAGAATGGGAGAAGGTATTTGCAAACGGCATATCAGATAAAGGGCTAGTATCCAAAATCTGTAAAGAGCTTAGCAAACTCAACACCAAAGAACAAATAATCCAATCAAAAAATGGGCAGAGGACATGAACAGACATTTCTGCAAAGAAGACATCCAGATGGCCAACAGACACATGAAAAAGTGCACCACATCACTCAGCATCAGAGAAATACAAATTGAAACCACAATGAGATACCATCTCACACCAGTCAGAATGGCTAAAAATTAACAAGTCAGGAAATGACAGGTGCTGGCAAGGATGCAGAGAAAGCAGAACCCTCCTCCACTGTTGGTGGGAATGCAAGCTGGTGCAACCACTCTGGAAAACAGCATGGAGGTTCCTCAAAATGTTGAAAATAGAGCTACTCTATGACCCAGCAATTGCACTACTAGGTATTTACCCTAAAGATACAAACGTAGTGATCCGAAGGGGCACGGGCACCTGAATGTTTATAGCAGCAATGTCCACAATAGCCAAACTATGGAAAGAACCTAGATGTCCATCAACAGATGAATGGATAAAGAAGAGGTGATATATATACACAGTGGAATACTATGCAGCCATCAAAAGAAATGAAATCTTGTCATTTGTGACGACGTAGATGGAACTAGACGGTATCATGCTTAGCGAAATAAGTCAATTGGAGAAAGACAACTATCAGATCTCCCTGATATGAGGAAGTGGAAATGCAACGTGGGGATGTTGGGGGGTAGGTTAAGAATAAATGAAACAAGATGGGATTGGGAGGGAGACAAACCATAAGTGACTCTTAATCTCACAAAACAAACTGAGTGTTGCTGAGGGGAGGGGGGCCGGGAGAAGGGGGTGGGGTTATGGACATTGGGGAGGGTATGTGCTATGGTGAGTGCTGTGAAGTGTGTAAACCTGGCGATTCACAGACCTGTACCCCTGGGGATAAAAATACATTATATGTTTATAAAAAAATAGAAAAATTAAAAACAAATAAAAATTAAAAAAAAACAACAGTGAGAAGGAAAGACAGAATGGGAAGAATATGCTACATAAAATGTCAGAACTATATCCATATATATCAATAAAAACAATAAATATTAATGAATTAAACATAGCTATATAGAAAAACTCAAACAATATTTATACTGTTTATTTTCAAATAATTTTGTTTATACAAAAGAATTACAAGGAAAATAAAGTTCCAAATACCTTTTGCCTGGCTTTCACTAATGTTAGCATATTATATAACCTCAGTGTGTGTATCAAAACTAAAATATTAACATTAGTACAATGCTATTAATAGAACTGTAGACTTAATTCTGTTTCCCCAGTCTTTTTAATTGATGCCCCATTTCCAGAATCTCATCCAGGATACCACACTAAATTTAGTTACCAAAACTTATTTTCCTCTGACCACTGATAGCTCCCTTGTTTTTCATGATTTTGACACTTTTGAAGATTACTGGTGAAGTTTTCCATAGAATGTCCCTTTTTTTACTTTGCCTAATGTTTCATTACAATTAAGACAGTGTTCAAGTTAGAGTCTAAAATAGCTCATATGCATAGGTATATGCAGTTCATAATGGACAACACCAAAAAGATGAACAGGTCAGCAAGGAGGAAGTTATGTGACAAAATTAAAATTAGGCAAAAAGGATATGAAATTTAAAGAGGAAATGCATGACATTGAATTAAATAACAAAAATTATACAAATAAGTGCAATAATCCATCAGAATTTCAGTCTTAGGGAGTTATATATCATATATGGATCTTGGAGGAGGAGAAGGATGGAGAAGAGGTAGGAGACCTTAGTTTTGTTTGGTCCCAGGATTTCAGCTAGATAGCTATCAAATCATTCTGATCACCTGGGAACTCAACCAAGGATCTAAAAAAGAATTGCTGCAATTCTACAAATAGACAAGTAACCACTTTCTGCAAGGTAATAAATGTGAAGAATTGAATCCAAGGTGATATATGGGAAGATAAAACATGTGGGGGTGGGAGGGGGGTTTCATAAGCTGACACCAGAAAGTGATATAGCAGAAGAGCACAAAATTAGAACTTTTATAAGTCTGCTCCAGTGAAAGACATCCCTGCAATGGACAGATCATCTAAACAGAAGATCAATAATGAAACAAGGGCTTTATACGACACACTAGACCAGATGGACTTCATAGATATATTCAGAGCATTCTCTTCTAAAGCAACAGAATACACATTTTTCTTGAGTGCACATTCTCCAGAGAAGATCACAAACTGGGTTATAAATCAGGTTTCAAATGCTACCAAAAGATGGGAATTAATCCCTGCATATTTTCAGACCACAGTGCTTTAAAACTTGAACTCAATCACAAGAGGAAATTTGGAAGGAAATAAATGCATGGAGGTTAAAGAGCCTCTTATTAAAGAATGAATGGGTCAGCCAGGAAATTAAAGAATTTTAAAAACTCATGGAAACAAATGAAAATGAAAACACAACTGTACAAAATCTTTGGGATGCAGCAAAGGCAGTCCTAAAAGGGAAGAACGTAACAATACAAGCCTTTCTCAAGAAACAAGTGAGGTCTCAAATACACACCCCAACATTACACCTAAAAGAGTTAGAGAAAGAACAGTAAATAAAGCCTAAACACAGCAGTAGAAGAGAATTAATAAAGATTATAGCAGAAATCAGTGAAATAGAAACCAAAAGAACTGTAGAACAGATCAATAAAAATAGGAGCTGGTTCTTTGAAAGAATAAGATCTATAAACCCTTAGCCAGACTTAGCAAAAAGAAGAGAAAGGACACAAATTAATAAAATCATGAATGAAAGAGGAGTGATCACAATCAACACTGAAGAAATACAAACAATTATATGAATATAATATGAGCAACCATATGTCAACAAACTAAGCAGTCTGGAAGAAATAGATGTATTCCTAGAAATATATAAACTACCAAAACTGAACCAAGAAGAAACAGAATACCTGAACAGACCCATAATCAGCAAGGATACTGAAGCATTAATCAAAAATCTCCCAACAAACAAGAGCCAAAGACCAGATGCTTTCCCTGGGGAATTCTACCAACTACTTAAAGAACTAAGACCTATTCTGAAGCTGTTTCAAAAAATAGAAATGCAAGGAAAACTTCCAAACTCATTCTGAGCCCTGCAATACCTGATCCCCCAGACAGACAAAAATCTCAACATAAAGGAGAATTACTGACCAATAACCCTGATGCACATTCATGCCAAAATTCTCACCAGGATACTAGCCAACAGGATCCAACAGTACATTAAAAGGATTATTCACCATGACCAAGTGGGTTTTATTCCTGGGCTGCAATGGTGGTTCAATGTACACAAATCAATCAATGTGATACACTGCATTAATAAAAGGAAGGACAAGAACCACACGATCCTCTCAACAGATGCAGAAAAAGTATTTCACAAAGTACAGCATCTTTTCATGATTAAAACTCTCCACAGCGTAGGTATAGAAGGAAGATATCTCAATATCATAAAAGCCATATACAAAAAACCCACAGCAAATATCACTCTCAGTGGGGAAAACCTGAAAGCTTTTCCCCTAGGGTTAGGAATATGGCAGGGATGTCCAATATCAACACTGCTGTTCAAGGTAGTACTAGAAGACCTAGTAATAAGGAAAGAAAGAAAGAAAGAAAGAAAGAAAGAAAGAAAGAAAGAAAGAAAGAAAGAAAGAAAGAAGGAAAGAAAGAAAGAAAGATCATCTAAATAAGCAAAGAAGAAGTCAAACTTTCACTCTTCACAGATGACATGATATTGTATGTGGAAAACCCAAGAAACTTGACCCCCAAATCACTAGAACTCGGCAAAGTAGCAGGATATAAAATCAATCCACAGAAATCAGTTGCATTTCTATACACTAACAATGAGACATAAGAAAGAAATATTAAGGAATCAATTCCATTTACAATTACACCAAGAACATAAGGTAACTAGGCATAAACCCAACCAAAGAGGTAAAGGATCTATACTCAGAAAACTAAAAAGCATTCATGAAAGAAATTGAGGAAGACATGAAGAAATGGAAAAATGTTCTATTCTCATAGATTGGAAGAAAAAATATTTTTAAAATGTCTATGCTTCCCAGAGCAATCTACACATTCAATGCAATCCCTATCAAAATACCATCAACATTTTTCATAGAGCTGGAACAAACAATCCTAAAATTTGTACAGAACCAGAAAAGACCCCAAATATCCAAGGAAAGTTGAAAAAGAAAACTAAATCTTGTGGCATCAACAATTCCAGACTTCGTGATCATTAAGACAGTATGGTACTGGCATAAAAGCAGACACATAGATCAATGTAAAGAATGGAGAACCCAGAAATTGATTTTCAACTTTATGGTCAACTAATCTTCAACAAAGCAGGAAAGAATATCCAATGGAAAAAATACAGTCTTAACAAATGGTGTTGGGAAAATTGGACAGCCACATGTAGAAGAATGAAACTGGACCATTTCCTTATGCCATACACAAAAATAGACTCAAAATGGAAGAAACATCTAAATGGGAGATGGGAATCCATCAAAATCCTAGAGAACAAAGGCAACACACTCTTTGACCTTGGCCTTGGCGGCTTCTGGCTAGACACATCTCCAAAGGCAAGGGAAACAAAGGCAAAAATGAGCTATTGGGACTTCATCAAGATTAAAAGTTTTTGGAAAGTTGACAAAACCAAAAGACATCCTATGGAATGAGGAATTTTTGCAAATGTTTTATCAGATAAAAGGTAGTATCTAAATTCTATTAAGAACTTACCAAACGCAACACCCAAAGAACAAATAATACAGTCAAGAAATGGGCAGAAGAGATAAACAGACATTTCTCCAAAGAATATGTACAAGCAGCCAACAGACACATGAAAAAAAATGCTCCATATCAGCTCATCATCAGGGAAATACAAATCAAAACCACAATGAGATACTAATTTACTCCAGTCAAAGTGGCTAAAATTGACAAGTCACAAAAAAAAAAAAAAAAATGCTGGCAAGGATGTGGAGAAAGGGAAACCCTCTTACACTGTGGGTGGGAATGCAAGCTGGTACAGCCACTCTGGAAAACAGTATGGAGTTTCCTCAAAAAGTTAAAAATAGAGTTACCCTATAATCCAGCAATTGCCCTACTAGGTATTTAGCCCAAAGATATAATGTAGTGAAACAAAGGGACACCTGTACCCTAATATTTATAACAATAATGTCCACAATATCCAAACTGTGGAAAGAGCCCAGATGTCCGTTGACAGATGAATGGATAAAGAAGATGTGTGTGTATAACTACATATATACACAATGGAATATTACTCACTCATCAAAAAAATGAAATCTTGCCATTTGCAAGGATATGGATGAAACTAGAGGGCGTTATGTTAAGTGAAATAAGTCAATCAAAGAAAGAAAGTTATATGATTTTATTCATATGTGGCATTTAAGAAATAAAACAGAGGAGCATAGAGGAAGGGAGGAAAAAATAAAACAAGATGAAATCAGAGAGGGAAACAAACCAAAAGGGACTCTTAACCATAGGATACAAACCAAGGGTTGTTACAGGGTGAGGGAGTGGGTAAATGGGTGATGGGCATTAAGGAGGGCATGTGATATAATGAGCACTGGCTGTTATACACAACTTATGAATCACTGAGCTCTACCTCTGAAATTAATAATACACTATATGTTAATTTAATATAAATAAAATACTAAAAATAATATATATAATATATACACACAGGGATTAATAAAGCCTTAAAATACAGAAGGTGAAATCAATAGAATTACATGGTAAAATGTCAATTTTTAATAATTCTTATCACAGATTATGTTCATCAATCACATTTAGTAAGATAATAAATCAATAATGAAATGATAGTCAAAACATAGATGTTCCTAAAAAAATGATACCCAAATATCCTGTAAATCTGGATAGTAGAAGCCACAATTCTAAATAATTGCATATCACAGAATAAACAAAAAATAGCCTTAAAAACACTGATAACTAGACCTCAACAAAAAAAATGTATAGAAAAATATGTGCCCTGGAGCAATGCCTACAGAGGAATTTGTAACTTTAGATGCATCTATTGGAAAATAAGAATAGATGGAAAAAAAGGACTGAGCATTTGAATCAAGAACTTTAGGAAATAATGACAAAATAGACCCAAACAAAAATCGAAGAAAAGAAATACCAAAGACAAAAGGAGAAATTAAGGAAGGAGTACACACACACACACAAAATAAATCCAATGGTACTGATCAAGAAAGAAGTAAACTAAAAAAAAAAAAAAGACATAAACTGATTTTCTGATAAGACTAATAGAACTGAAAATCTGTATAAGTGCAATTAAGAGTTAAAAAATCTTTTAATACAGTAACTACGTATAGTTTATAGAAGAAAAAAATACAATATGTCAATAGTTACAAATTGAAACAATGAGTATATTCAGCACCTTAGTTGGTAAATTTCTTAAAGTTAAATTCTGACTGTATCACTTGCTGAATGGAGGATGGAAATAAGTTCTTTCATACAATCATGGTAGGTATGTAAATTGATATAGCTACCCTATAGAAAAATTTTGCTTTATAATTTTTAACGCTATAGATGTTCTTTCTATAGTTACCTACTACACAAAATAATTTTCACCTAAATACTAGGATATATCCATAAGGATGTTTATTTCAGCATTATTTGAAATAATGAAATTTTTGAATCAACATAAATATTCTTAATTAAATAAAATGTGATACATGCATATGAATGAGTAATCTGGTTATGTATGAATAGCTTTAAAAAACCCTAATGTTGTGAGTAATACATATGGTTACATATCATTTATGTACATTTAAAAACATGAATATTTGCATATTGTTCCTTTAGAATATTAAGCAACAATTTTTGAAAAAAGTACAAACTGATAATCCTAACTGCCTCCAGGTATAACTGCAGAGGATCAAGAGGTGATGACTATTTCAAGTTTATCCCTTAGGGTTTGTTAACCTTAAAAATAAAACTGCCAGTTATTTTGCCGGCAAAAAATTTTTATTTTACCGGGTTCATCTGGGAATAGCAGATAACTTGCAATTTAGGACAAATAAGCCATGGCAAGTCATGGACAAGTCTGGAGAACAAAGGAAAAGTATGCTTTTTTATAGAGGAAGGAGATTTCTATAGAAGGTCTGTTATAAACAAAATATAAACAAGTTGTTTATATTAAAAAAGCCCAATGGTGGGGGCGCCTGGGTGGCTCAGTGGATAAAGCCGCTGCCTTCGGCTCAGGTCATGATCTCAGGGTCCTGGGATCGAGCCCCGCATCGGGCTCTCTGCTCCACGGGGAGCCTGCTTCCTCCTCTCTCTCTCTGCCTGCCTCTCTGTCTACTTGTGATCTCTCTCTCTCTCTGTCAAATAAATAAATAAAATCTTTAAAAAAAAAAAAAAAAAAGCCCAATGGTGAAAACTGGGTTTGAAATATGGTGGCTTTTCACTGGCTGAGTTGTGACTGTCTCTCATGGCTGAAATGTTGCTGGGGAAGAACAAAATCTTTCTTCTTCCTGCTGGGTGGTAAAGAGTAGCTAAAGTATTGTCACTTGCAAGGTATGTCTCTTCCTGTTGGCTCTGCAAGTGAAGACAAGTGGGCCCAAGAGTTTCCCCATCTGGCCTTCCAACTCCTTTTAGTGAAGTTTCCTTTCATTAATTTTCATAATTCTAATTAAAAGAACAAATAAGACAAAGTATTCTTATGTTACTTACCAATAAAATGAATAAAAGAATTCAAATCAAATATACTAGAAAGTTAAAGCGATTTAATTCTTAGTGTTGGAATATAGGTAATTATTATATTTCCTTTTCCATTTTTCTGATTTTTTCTATTCCCACTGATACTTCTCACTCTTAATCTCTCTCATTCATTGATACACACACACATACACATGTTTAAAATCATTTTAAAAAGTTCAAGTTTCAAAAGAAAGAGGTTTAAAAAAAGGAGTTTTGCGGGGCGCCTGGGTGGCTCAGTGGATTAAGCCGCTGCCTTCGGCTCAGGTCATGATCTCAGGGTCCTGGGATCGAGCCCGGCATGGGGCTCTCTACTCGGCAGGGAGCCTGCTTCCTCCTCTCTCTCTGCCTGCCTCTCTGCCTACTTGTGATCTCTGTCTGTCAAATAAATAAATAAACTCTTAAAAGAAAAATAAAAAATAAAAAAAGGAGTTTTGCACAGTGTAGTGGTGTGCAATACTGTGAATGTTTGTGTCCTGCCAAATTCATGTTGAATGTTGAAATCCTAATCCCAGGGTGATGGTGTTTGGAGACTAGATTTTGGGGAAGTTAATTAGATCATGAAGGTGGAGCCCTCATGAATGGGACTGTTGCTCTTACAGCAAGAGGCCAGACTATTCACTAGCTCTTTTTGCCCTGTGAAGGCACCACAGGGAGATGGCCCCCTCTAAACCAAGAAGAGAACACTTTCCAAGAACAGACGTGCTGGCCCCCTAATCTCAAAATCAGACTTGAGAATTGTGAGAGATAAATGTTTGTTGTTAAAGTCACCAAGTCTGTAGTGATTTCTTATACTAGCTTCAACAGACTAAGACACATAGGTGGAGAAGTAATCTGCGAAATTATTAGAGAGCAAGAAAGATGCTTGTTCAAGTCTCATACCCAATATACGGTGAGAGAAAATAAACAGGGTCCACCTGAAACAGATACAGTTTGACAGCTATTTCACAGTTTGGTATTGAACTTAAACACTTCTCTGAAGCGCTCTGATTAAGTACAGGCAAGGTAGGGGAAGGAATCAAATAAAGGGTAAGGATGTTCAGGTTTCATTTATAATGGCATCGGCATCCCAGGGGCACAGAGGAAACATGTGGAAACATACGGAAAGGCGGGAACTAGAGGAGGTTAAGTCACAGAAGTGGAGGATTGAGAGAAGAAGAGCTGGGATTTGAGCTGGGATGAACGATGATGGCTCATGAGTAGATACCAAGAAAGGGTATCCTACGAAGTAAGATCAGATATTCTGCAAGTGCCAAAACCCCCTGGAGGACAGGACTGACCTAGCCTATGTGCAAGGAATTAGATTCAGCCTGAATTATGAGTAAACCCAAAAGAATTGGACTAAGTGAATAGCGAGGCAGCTGGGTGTGTTCCCTTCCTGGAACCATTTTGTACATAGAAAACGGGAGTTTTTCTTGAAGTATTCAGTGATGGGGTGGGGGAGCCATATATAGTTCCTTTTATGAGGTGGGGCAGAATCAACCTGGGGTATATACAAGGATGGAAGTGTTTTTTCAATGAATAGCATACAAATAAATAAACGGAACAATCTGTTGAGACTTTTTCTCTCTGGGCCATCTGGTTCATATCAATTAGCACACACTTGTTTTATTTGATCCTTAAATAGACATTCTCTCAAAGAACTCCTAATGTAACCTTAATGTGAAACTTAATGTGAAACTGTTCCATATAAATATATATATATATATAGTAACCCTTTAGTACTTCCAATGAGCAAAATATAGTATGTCTTAATTGCAAATAAAACACCAACCAATTATTATACTATGTGTGTGTGTATTTACATACACCTATACACACACATAAACACACACATTTTTTACTTTAGTATCTTTCCAGCATTATACTTGTCAGGTGCAAAGTGCTTAACATTTTTAAATAAATGCTTAAATATTATGGCTATAATATACAATATGTTGCCTTAAGAAGACTTAAATATAATTTTGTTACTTAGAGGTCGGCCTCATACATTTTTAATATGAATTCAGAATGCAACACATTATCATTTATACAGAAGTGAGTTAATTGGATATTTTGATTGAGACTAACCATTATGGTCAGTACATATTTGAATTACCAATTTTCAAAGAATTAAAGTACAATAAAATATATTAACATGATAATTCTACTGAACATAATTTAGTATTCCAAGTTTCAGAAAGAATTTCAGAATCATGCAGTTCTCCAGGAAAATCATTATGAGCATTAATTATCTTTTATTAGTACCATACATGCATGAGTTATAAGAGACTGAGTTTGATTTGAACAATATGCATAACATATCTAAGAAATCCTTCCTGTATTCTTTTTTAAAAATTCTGAAATATTCTCATTTATCTATTTTTATAGGATAAGTGTAGAATATGACCCTTAAATATGTGGATTCTGAATTTTTGGCATTATTGTATTCTGTTGCTCACAACCCAATGTTTAAATTATGGACTTCCAAGTAAATAGTCCAAAGATTCTTTTTAATATCTACCAATAATATTTTAATATACAAGTTATAGTTCCTGTTGTTGTTTCTATCCTTAAATTATTTTTATTTTATATTCAAAATCAATATCAATGATTATGGATGCTAAAACACCTAACATGCAGAAGTAATATGTGCCTCTTGTCAAAATGTCAGTGTATATTTTAGCCAAACACTCATTATTTTAACGAGGAAATTTTGAAAAAGGGCAACTTCCTTAGTGATAGGTTTAGTGCTGGAAATACTGTAGTCATAGTAGTTAGGAGTAAAATCAGATAAAAATAACCATAATTTTTATTGCATGTACTATGTGCTGGGAACTCTGCTGAGCAATTTACATATAATAATACATTAAATCATCACAATAACATTGTGAGATTGTCATTGTTACCCATGATTTAGAAATAGGGAACTGAGGCTCACAAATGTTGAATAACTTGCCAGATATACACTAGTAAATAGAATTCTAGTATAGATTATGTGCTTCCAAATCCTTGCATAACGGGCTATAAAAGGCAGACTTACATGTCATAATTGATCATTTTTACATTATTTTTATTCCTTCTTTAAAAATAGAGTACTCAAGAAAAAATTCTTAGACCATGTTTGCAGGGCTGTATATGGCAAACCCAGGTCCTATTACTTCCAATCCAAACAGTCTTTCTACTACCCATCCCTGCCTCCCTGTAAGTTTCCATATGATGTTGGCTTTTGTCTTAGGACCCTGAGATTACTTTTATATCATGCATGTCCCACACGTAGTCTTCAGGAGATTTCACATTTTCATTTAGACATTTAAATTCATTCATCTAGAAATTTGAACGCTTCTAAGATGCCAGTGGACTGATTGGAAACTCCAGTGATTTTTGAATGAAAGGGCTTTTGAGTATACAAATGAATGAACCAGACAAGTGCAGCTGTGTTTAGAATGAGGCTTTATAATAGTCCAAGGCAGAATTTATTAGGTATTCCCTCTTAATGAGTTCCATATAATTCTTTCAGTTAATAAGTTAAAGATCATCTTTGTAGCTGAGGAGTCTGAAGATTCTGACTTGGATGTATTAAAAAGGCTTACATTTGGCTGGTAAAGTAGGCAGATACGATGCTGCCATTGTGTGCTAACTTTATGTCCGAAGGAGAAGATCCCTAAAAGCTATATGGCATAAGTTGTAGTCCTTAAAGAGAAGTGGACGGGGTGTTTATTATTGTTAAATGCCATTTTCCTCCTGCTACACTTCCAACTCTAATAAACACTTGAAAGAACATCCCATGGGAACATACAATAAACTGAGCTGAGCTTTTTCAAAAATTAAAATCATTTGCCTCTTCATCTTGTTTACCATTTCACAAAACGGGGTTTCTGTTATGTGTCGTCAATGGCATAGGGTGAGGCAATGCTAATTGACTAATAAAACCCCTATTTGATGAGGTAATTGGGCAAGGACCTGTAGTCTGACTGCATTCTTGCTAAACGGGGCAGAGGGCTCTGATTCCTTTTGACCGCTTTACTGTGAATGATATTAATTGAACGGCAATTGCCTCAGGCTGCAAATTGGGATTTACTGAAAAATGTTTCAAGTTATAGGATTAAGATCAGATGGGAGTTTTAGTTAAGAGGCAAACATTAAGTAAAGTGCATTACATCATCAGCTAGGAAACTTTCCTTTACTGTTCATTATTTCCTCAGCAATGTTAACTAGGAAATAAAATACAAATAGCACTTTAACATTTTTAATTGCAGTGTTTCTACACTTTACATATCATCATTTTTTTTAGTTAATATTTAGCTTCAAAATTCTACAATCTATGGTAAAATAGAGTTTACCTAGCTATATTAAACTATTTCTTTTCTTGAAAACAGGTCTTTTTCTTTTAGACAAATGAGGTGGTTCCTTCTCGTGCTTTGGTAATGTGCGTAATGCATTCTGGTTTGTATAATAGTGATCTGTGTATTTAGCATATCTATTTCCTTCTCACACTATTGAATCTCATTTAAGAAGGGAGTCCCTGTCTTTACAGTTTTTGGCTAACACAATACCTTTAGCATATAAAGTACCCAATAAGCATTTACTGATGTACAATTTTTTTTTCAGTATTCTATTCTAAGAGGCTTTAGAAAGAATGGTTTGGGCGTGATATGTGAAATTTGAGAAATTTTAAAGTATTCGTGGAAAAGTAAATGCATTTATTGTTTAGAATATAGAAATTTCAATTTTCTCATTGTTCTTCTTGGGTAAGAACAAAATATAATAATATATAAGCATGTATAATAATATAGGTGTAAATATAGAGAAAATATAAAAGGTATTAAATATAAAATATAAGATTTATGCCCATATGTATATATATACACACTAACGGAGTAACCATTCTTGAATATGGCATCCATATTCTCCATTAATATTAATCACAAGAAATTCTGTTTAGTAAATAAGGGGGGAGGTAGTGAATGCTAAATTATTGATATGCTGTGTAAACATGTGCATTTAATTTGAAAATATAATTGGAAAAAATCTGCTATTCTAAAGCATGGTAATAATAGTCTAACAAGAAAGCCTTTAGGGAGCCTGGGTGGCTCAATTGGTTAATTGCCTGCCTTTGGCTCAGGTCTCTGGTCTCAGGGTCCTGGGACATACCTAGGCCCACATCAGGCTCCCTGCTTGGTAGGGAGCCTGCTTCTTCCTCACCCTGCCGCTCCCCCTGCTTGTGCTCCCTCTCTCTCTGTCAAATAAATAAAATCTTAAAGAAAAAAAGTTGATTAAAAGTTACAAAAAATACTTCAAACCATTTCTCATCTGAGGCTTGGTACTTTAAAATTTTATATTCAACTATTTATGTAAACAAACTTTCAGTAAATAGGGATGATAAACTGAGTTGTTTTTAGAGCACCTTAATTTGAACACTGAATATGTAATAGGAAATATTTTAACTTTGTTTTTCAATAGAGTTGCAACCATATGACTAGTAAACAATATTGGAGGAAAACATTTTAGTTAAAATGAGTAAAGACATGACATCCAAGAGTGGCACACTTAAAAGAAATAGTGAAACATAAAATAAACCATTTCCCTAAAAGGTAAGTTACCTGGCTGAACTTAGCACTCTACTCATTGCTAAACAGAACACATAAAGGTCAAAATCAGGGGGCACCTGTGTGGCTCAGTGGGTTAAAGCCTCTGCCTTCGGCTCAGGTAATGATCCCGGGTCCTGGGATCGAGCCCCACATCGGGCTTTCTGCTCAGCAGGGAGTCTGCTTCCTCCTATTTCTCTCTGCCTGCCTCTCTGCCTGCTTGTGATCTCTGTCTGTCAAATAAATAAATAAAATTTTAGAAAAAAAAAAAAAGGTCAAAATCAGTTTGATTGGAGTTTAAGATTTGAGGAGAGGGGTGGTATGAGAAATAGCTGCAGAGATAAGCTAAACATTTAATAGGAGAAAATTTCATGTCAGAGGGAGGACTTTTTACTTAGTTCACTGGGCAGCACAAGACACCCCAAAGATGTTTGAGCAGAATGCCATGATCAAGCTTTATTTTGAAGAATTTAATGTCATGATAATTAAGTGAAATTTGTGATACTGGATTGGATCTTGAAACAAACAAAAAAAAGTGGGGCAAATGGTAAATTTGAATAAGGTCTCTAGATTATAGCCTTGTATTAATGTTTATTTCTTGATATGGATAACCGGTAGTACTGTGGTACCGTCTCCTTGTTTAGGAAACATACACTAAAGTGTATAGAGGAAAAGAGACATCATATCTGCAAATTTATTTTAAATGTTTCAGAAAAAAATGTCTCAAGTACACACACACACACAGTAGGAGGGGAATAAAGTAAGTATGATGAAATATTAACATTTGGGGAATCTGGATAAGTGGTAAACAGGAATTCTTTGGAATATTTTCACAAGTTTTCTAATGTCTGAAACAATCTCAAGAAAGCTTTTAAAAAGAAAAGTAGTGTATCAGTGACATAAAGTAGCTTTAGAGATGACTAGGTTGTGAGAGTTGGATATATCATGATGAAAATCAACATTAGTAACTTTTTGGAGGGAAATCTGGGAGAACACCCCCAAATTTAAAATGTACACATCTTTAAACTCAGCAACTCCATTTCTGACATACATCTCATGAAAGTATACTCATGTGTGCACAAAGATACTTAGTGCAATACTATTTTGATTAGAAAAGTAAACCAATCAAAATTTCTGCTTAAGAAGCAGCTACATCTAAGCACATTCATACTTTAGAATAATCAGGAGACAGAGGATAGATATATAAATGTCCAATATGTCCTCACACAGAAAGATCTCCAAGACACAGTAAATGAAAAATAAAGAATTTGCAAAACTATACATATGGTAAAATCTCCTTTATGTTAAATCCCATTTAATTAAATTATCTCTTATACTTAAACCTGGATAGAGGTGTAAATTTACCTAGAGTAAGGTGAAACCTCTGGGGAAAAGAGAGAAGAGCTTGAAGAAAGACACCAATGTTTAGTGCTCACTCTATTTTTAGTATATGTGCTGCCGAAGCGAGCACCAGTGCTCACTCTAAATACATCTTGCTTTCTGATATATCAGGTATTCATATCTTACTTGGATAATTAAAAAAATTAATATCTCACAGTTAGTTCAAAATAAGCTGAGTTGGGGCACCTGATTGGTTTAGTCTGAGCAGGACACAATGCTTCATTTCAAGGTCATGAGTTCAAGCCCCACATTGGGTATGGAAATTACTTAATCAAAATAATAATAATAATAATAATAATAATAGTAATAATCAGCTGAGATAGAATGGAGAGAGATTAGAAACTGCTGTAGCAGTCTGAAAAAGAATGGGAAAGGCAACTGAATTAAGGTTGTGTCAGCAGAAATGGAGAAGAGGCAGTGGTAGGGGTGAGAGGGAAAATCTCTATGCCTCTTGAAAGGGTGAAAAACGAGGGAAGGAAGGAAGATTTAATATGGCTGACTACAATAGCAACATCTTTAACAAGAACAGGAAATAAGGAAACCTACTGATTTGTGAAGAGAAGATCATTTTTATTTTGGAGACACTGAATCTAAGATACTGATATCCAGGTAGATATACTGCAAGTCTCCCAGAAAGACATAATATTTAGAGACACAGACCAGAACTACCCTGGGGTTAAGCAACTAAATCTTTGAGGTAACAATTATAAAACAACTGTAAGTGGACACAGATTGTACTTCTTTGTTATGATCATGGTCTAATGTTCCATTTGATGTTCCATAACACACTTAGTCCTGGAACAGGACATATTTATAGTTGGGTATTAAAATTGATCTTAAGAGGCGACAATATTATATTACATAAAGGAATTCATTCACATTTTTTTTCAATAAATTCTTGCATAATGAAACCTGTCTTCCATTTGGTACATTTCCCACTTAAAACTCTGTATCTAAATCAAACTTGTGAATATGAATGAAATTTGCAGCAACATAGAAAATGTATTATAAACAAATATAATTTTTGTAAATAAATATTTTAAATGGTTTAAGTCCTATTCAAGGCATTTTTTTTTTTCCCCATCACGGTTCCATTAAAATGTTACTGCCCTGGGTCCTCGCAGGATATTCAAGTCCATTGGTGGGGTTACTTGTGGCATTTTATAACTATTTAGATGGCTAAATTTTGCAGCTAGGGGGTGCTGAAGGACTACAGAGGATTAGATTACATCTTATTTTTAAAAAATTTGGTAATCAGTGAAAATCTTTAAAAAATTAAAGTCTTTAATGAAATAGCATTGAATTACATATATCAATTTGCATAAACAACATTTAAACACATTTTATCATTGAATTGACCACATAAACTCTCAGCTCCAACAAAACTCTCCAAATAATGTAAATATACTTACTTGGTCTTATGCTTGTGTTATATGAATTATGGATAATTCCAATTTCAGCTATGGAGAAATAAAAAAGTTACATTGGATTGATATCACTAGGAAATGGGAGACTTATAGATCATCAAGTGCCTATTTTCAGGTTCAAACAAGATCAATGTAAATAAATCTAAAAAGTCTAGACTTCTGTCTGACAAGAAAGAAAATACAACTAGCAGTAAGACCTAACTTAAACAAAGATATTACATACTTAATCTTTAAATGTTTTATAGCAAATCCAAAAAGTATTCAAATAAAAAAAGAAATGAATTCAGAAAAAGTCAATTTTACTAAAAATATGTAAGCATTTTAATAAAGAAGTTAATATCCTCCCATGATTTTTCCTCCCAAACTCAAGTTATTTCCAGTAATAGTGTATTTTCCTCCTCGTTTCTTAAAAATTATGTGAAATCACACATCCATTATTATATTCCAATTTAAAATATTTATGATTCTTTAAGGCACAATGATTTTGTATATTCTGTATCAACAAAATGAAATCCATGAAAATATATTTAGGCTTTAAGGTGGATTAAATAGACTTTCTTTTGCCAGAAATATTTAATCAATGTATCTATCCTTTATTTTTATCAGAAGTCAGAATTCAGTATGAATTTATGTAAATCTAGATTTCCCTTTGTTTCAGTAATGCTCTCTGTGTTTCATAAACTGGCATTTTGACAACACAGGCACACTTTAAAATGAGCTGATTTTACAAATTAGTAATTTTTTGAACTTTATTTCTCCACAGAGCCCACATAATTATGGTTATGTTTCTACTTACAAAGTTTAAACAATATGTAATATAATTTTGCTTAATCTGTGATAATACCATCTAAAATTATATAAGATTAAGATGGTTTTCTCTGAAAGTTACAAGGAAGAAATTTGAAATATTACATACATTAGAATGGTAATCATAACAGGATCCAGCGTGCACATAATTTTATTATGAGAATTATCTGAAGTATCTGCAATTTACACTAACTGAAGAGAATTGTTTGGATTTTATTTTATGTAGTATGCTTATCCTTCATTTATTCTTAAAGCAATGTGTCCGCTATACATATATACATCATTAGTAGAGCACAGAAGTAACAAGATCATGCTGCCATTCAAAAGTAAGGTGCCACATTTTTATTACAATCAAATGGCATCCAAAATGCAATATATTGCTATGAAAATGCAAAATTTCTCAGATTGGCATTTATGAGTGAGGCCGGTCACAATGAAGTGGCATTTTATTTTACACAAATCAAAAAGATTTATCATAAATATATAGACCAATATATAACATTGAAGAACAAGAAGCAGAAAGGAAACAATGCTCTTGCATAAAGATCAATTCGCTTTGCTGCTGTTGGAATAACAGGTTTGGCAGGCGGCGGCTTCTTGTTGTTCTTCGCCTGAGATTTCCCAAGCCCATTGTTGACTTCAATAGGTTTTCCATAGCAGTCATAATTGGATAATTCAAAATCTCTTGGTAAGCTTCCAACAATGCTGAAGTCATTAGACCTCAGGTCAGACTTGGAAGTGCACACCTTTTTGCATCTCGTCTCTCCTACCTGAGAATAAAAGTTGAGGACATAGTACATTTAGGATTGTTCTATTCATAAAACATCTCTTCAAAAGGATATTTTAAAAATCTGCTAGCTTAGTCAGTTGACTATTATCTCGGTTTGACAAAAAGATCCGATAGTAACTGATGAGGCCGTCAGACTACCTGAATATTTAGGGCTCTAAAATGTTGCCCATATGACAAGGCTTATGTCATGGAATAAACTTTTGATAGGTTATTTTATGTCAAGGGACTCAAAGCACAAATCAACATTTATCTTAGGTATTCCCAGGCTTGTGAGAGTTCTCATTTGAAATACCAATACATGTCAATCCAATATTTAACCATTATACAGACCATATTACTACAATACATGGATAAGAGAAATCCTCTGGTACTTCTAACATTTGACTTCCCCATGGATTCTATTTCCGGAGATGGTGGTTTTTAAATGACTGAGGCATTTATCTAGAGACAGACTCTGTCTCTAAACTGCATTCACATCTAGGAACTAAAAAAGGGTCATAGTGATCATGAACCAGAGATGAACTGGTGAAAGGCAATCATTCCTAATTTGTGACTAAAGTGAATTAGCCAACCACACACAGAGAATCCAAAGAAATTATGTATATTTCAGCCAGATCATATGTCACAGTGATTATTCAGTTTATAATCTCTAAACTATTAAATTTATAACATTCCCTATAATATGCAGAATAATTATTTCACATTGAACTCTCTCTAGCAATCAGAAATACTATCAGAAAAAATAGATACTGGGGTATCTGGGTGGCTCAGTGGGTTAAGCCGCTGGCTTCAGTTCAGGTCATGGTCTCAGGGTCCTGGAATCGAGTCCCGCATCGGGTTCTCTGCTCAGCGGGGAGCCTGCTTCTCCCTCTCTCTCTGACTGCCTCTCTGACTACTTGTGATCTCTCTCTCTGTCAAATAAATAAATAAAATATTTTTTTAAAAAAAGAAAAAAATAGACACCAACCCCAACATCTTAAAATAACACTGATATTACAAAAGGCCACAGAAGGGTTATCTCTTGACTCTACTGCTTAATTTCCTACTGTTCTTAATCCTGAGTTCCACAGTTTGCCTTTGGAATCTCCATTATTGATATTTACTGCTTTTACTGAAAAAGGAAACCTGTCATTATATACTCTAAGTACACTATAGCTACTCTAGTTTTTTGCCTTTTTCATAATACAATGACTAGTTATATAGATTCCATTCACCTTTACCAGATTATGGTTGGGTAAAACTCATGCTTAATGTAAGAATTAACACAAATTATTTCCCAGCAGTACTTCAGGTAGCAGGACCCTATCCTTTATCTGGACAAACACTGAGTCATATCTTCTGGGCAAGAGCCAGATGGCAGTGTTTAGAGGAAGACAGCACATAAAATTAAGATATAGTGGGTGAAAAAAAACCAAAAACAAAACAAGTTAAGATGTGTTTGTGCATCTCCTATCATTATACATGTAGATTACTTCCATTTTTTCTTCAATTATGAACATGTCCTGGTAATGTTGTTTTTTAAGCTAGTATATGTGTTGGTTTTAATTGCATATACTTTATGCCACATAGATATGTGTACAATCCTGCTGAGTAAGAATTGTTAAAAATATGTTTATATAAATATAACTATATAAAAATACACAAGAAGCTACTGATAAGTAGGAATGGGAATTGTGGAGCTGGAATTTTACCTATTTATTATATGTTTTTTGGGGGGGATATTTTACTCTTCTTAGTGTTTCATACTAAGAAAAAAAAAGATGTGAAACACCAATATATTTAGAGAAGGTTTGGGATGTGAAATACCCCAAATGGAAACATAGTTCCCTACTGCTTTGATGGAACTTTGTTTTAGCTAACAGAGGCAAACCTTAAGAGGATTCTCCCTCCCCTTTCCTAATGTGTAGTTACAATTTACCAATTGTGAGAACTCAACTGACTTTAAAAGAGTATGGCTTGACAGGCTAGTTTTGATTGAGCAACAAGTTCAGGGTCTAGTCCATATCAATTTATGCAGTGTGTCTAGGAAAATATCTGGCAAAAAAATAGGGACTGGTCAGTGGAATGAGAACAAAGGCAGCAACTAAAATTGAAATTATTTAAATATGACTTTGGGAAATCACATATATACAATTATGAATATATATTATAAATATATGAACATAAACACAAATATGTGAATATTGCAAATTATGATTATATAATAGAAAATATATTTTATATATATGAAACTTACTCTTACACCTTCCATTTAAATTCCCCAATTTAAAACTTTAAAAGGCCATCTTCAGCAAGCATTCTGTGATTTAAACTCTACCACCACACACACGCACACACAGACTCACATTCATACTCCCACACATTTCCTATAAGTGTACCAGAAAGAAGACCACATTTAAAGCTCTAGTTTTCCAGTCCTATTTGAGGAGTAAGTCTTAGCATTATCTGTGAACTTTTGTGAAGAGTAAAATTGCTACCTTGTTTGGAACAGAGGTTGAGAATAGTCTCTACATATCATATCTTTGCATTATCCCCAGACTCTCAGAGCAGTCTTCAAAATCTGGGACTCTGTGGATATCCCATCTTGCTTTCTCCCTTTAGAGTTCTCTACTCCAAAAGTTTTATTTACTAACTGTGCTTTAGAATCTATTTGTCAAAACAAAGGGATATCCTAGCTTCTGCCAATAGACTTAAGAAGCATCATTCTTATCATTTACTTTACTTTTTCACGAAGAAAGCCATGCATATTTACTACAGAAATGCATTTACTTTAAATCACATTTTATACACAGTTCTAGGTATAGTTTCAGTATCTATAAATAACTAAATAAGTAATCAAATTTATATGATATTATAACCTAAGTCACGCATAAATACTTGAAATTTTCTAATCTGTTTTATTTACAAAAACATATTCTTGGGTTCTGCTAGCCATTTCAATAATTTTAGAATTTCATCCATACAGTTTATTCAAAATGTAGACATACATTTGACTATATTTAGTCAAAGAGATTATTTAAATATATTATATATGTCAGTAAAAGAAGAATAATTTCTTCAGTGTTAAAGTAATAACATAGAAAAGTACTCCAAAGAGCTTCAGTTTGGTTATACTAAATCTTCACTCATTTAATTTATTAAAACCTCTTCTAGAAATGTATTTGAAGGTTCTTTTGTTTGAAAAGAGTTGTGTGTGTGTGTGTGTGTGTGTGTGTGTGTGTACTGAAGGAGAGAATCTCTACTATAGAACTATCTTTTAAGTATGTGACACAACTAAATAAGAAATAAGAAGTCCTCAGCTTCCTTAACTAGGCCACGATTCATTAACTAGTTGGCTGGGCTCACCTTTTAGCATTCATTGGAGATTTTACACAAACATAACTTTTTTGGTTAATACTCTCCACACATAATTATGCTATCAAATATGTACTTAAAAGTACAAAAATATTTAAAATGTAATATTATTTAAAGCAATTATAATATCATATCAAGAGGGATTCAATACACTCCTTATTAATAAGAGAGTAGTTCTACATAACACATTCTTAAAAGTGATCTTGGATATATTAATCTCCAATTTATTATTTCTCAGTTTTTCCTCATATAAATATGTATCTCATTTACTTTCATCATATAAACTTGTCATTCCTGAAAATTACTGGTAGCAAAAATAAGCTAGTATGGTAATGAAACTGTCAAGAATAAAAAATGACACAGATAAGAACTTCCTAATGCTTCAAATTACAACCTTTAGATTTTGTGTGTGTGTGTGTGTGTGTGTGTGTGTGTGTGGTTTTCAGTTCCATTTAAAAGGAAATCACCAAATACAATATTTCTTGACCAGAAAACTTACATATGATTTCATGGGGATAATGGTATCTTTTGCAGTTAATAAAAATATGTTCAATAGGGAATAATCTCTATATATTTTACCCAATTTAAGTCATTCCTTATTTTTAAAAATCCATCATTATTATAGGAAACAACTATCTCATTCATACTTAAACAACAGGTTTTATTTTTTAATTGTTCAAATCCTAAGGCAAAGACACTATTTTGTCTTTTATTCATAACATCTTTCTTATGACTAGCACATGGTATACACTAGGCATTGGGGACAGGATGATATTAACAACTGTACATCCTCAACTAAATTTAAGGGGGAAATAACCCAGATAATTATGTGTGTATGATGACAGATTGATATATGCGGGCAAAATTTTAAAACATGCTAAAAGCTAGATTACATTATCATTGCTGTTTCTTATTACACTTTTTAAAATTATTCCTTTCCTTAGCAAACACAGTATTATTTTAAAAATCGGCATCAAAAATTCCCTATAATCCAAATTTCATTATGTTTTCATTAATAACTATTGTTATTCTGTCTAAAAATAAATGACATATCATTTTGAAACTGCACCACAGGGTTCATGAGGCTGAAACTAGCAGAACGTTGAAAGCTTGTTTTTCAGAGAATCGTTTCTCCCTAATTAGCTATTGTGTCTTTTCAGACCCTACTAACAAATCCACTAGCTGTTTCTGTAGAAGAATGAACTCAGGGTCAACTGACATGGTGCCAGCCTATGAACAAGCAAGGCCCTGCATTCTTTCACAGAGATAACAAGACTAAGACCCCATTCCAGTTTATACCAGCTCTCCGAGCATGCCCACAGCCCCTTCTCCCTGTCCTAATATAACCTCCTGATTGAGGGGCTGAATTTTTCCTCCTTCTGGTGTTAAGTCCTTACCCCAAAGTAAAATGAGATTTATGTTACATATATGTTTGCTCAATATGTGTGGTCCATCTTTCCTCATGAATAGTCATAAGTTTCTCTGCCCTTTTCATCAATATGTATGTAATCTCCTACACTGAATTTCCCCTTTAAAAACCCCACTTCTTCACCTGGAACCTCAGAGATGGTCCTTGGACACCAATCCACCATCTTCCCAGGTTGCAGGCCTCCTAAACAAAGCACTCTTTCCTTTTCAGCCAACACTTGTTTCTTGAGTATTGCCTTTTGAGTGGCAAGCAGCCAAACTTGGGTTTCAATAACAATTTCATAGAAATTACTTTGCAAAAGTTTGTGTTTTGAAAGCAAAGTATACTGGAACAAATGCATTTTGAAACTAGAAAGTATATTTTTTCATAGCAAAACCACTAAATTAAAAAGACAACAAATTTTAACCTCTCTTTTTTATATTCTTTTATGTCAATGTGTAACAGTCTTATGAATTTATCAAGCTTATATTTTTCTCTAAGTTTTACATATATATTAAAGATGTTATTTTTTTTTACTCATTTTCATTTTGAAGTCTACCTCAGGATACAAATGTTACATAGGTACAATGTTCATTTTAGAAGTTGCATTTGGCCTGTAAGCAATAAAAATAACTCATATTTATTTCTGGAGACTAAAATTTCTGGTCAACTTTTAAACTCCGTAAGTATCACTCTATGACTTTTGTAGCAAAATGTAAGAGTTTCAGAATCCAAACAATGTTTTTCTATTAGTAAGCTCAAACACAAAGAATTAAAATATAGATGTTCTTAAATATGTTCAACTTTTCTTCATTGGGTAATTACTTTAATGCCTGAAAGCTAAATTTTAAAATAACATAATTCTGTGGAGAATTCAAGATGGCATAGGGAGAACCTGATCTCATCCCTCCCATGGACCTAACCAATCTACAACCATATATGGAAAAATTCCCTCTGAAGCGGATCAATAAAGTGGATGAACAGAGCCCCTGTACTAAGGGACATCAACAAAATGTGTAGAAGAGGCAGAGATACGGTCTCACTAAGGGAAACAAACAAACAAACAAAAAACAAACCAAAAAACACACACCTCAGGCACAGCACTCCATGTTTAGGAGGGATCTCAAAGTTATACAGCTTTACCCTGAGGAGTGAAAGACGTGAGCTCCAGGTCATGCAACTTAACCCTTAGATTCTGCACAGGAGACATGAATCCTCAAAATACCTAATTCTGAAAACTGATAAGGAATATGTCCAGGAAAACTACAGAACCATAGCAATTGAAAAACCCACTCTTAAAAGGCTCAGGTGCTGACTCACTTGACATGGAAACCAGTGCAAGAACAGGAGGCAGCTGAGCCTCTTCCCCCAGGAACTTAGACAGTGGAGGCAGCCAGCTTTACTACCTTATTCTTCCACGCTGATCCTGGCACTGTTGAGTGCCATTTTAGAATCCTTCCTCTAGACTGCTAATGTCAGAGGACATGCTCCATAAGGGGCATCAAACATCCCTGTGCCTTGGTGAGGCCTTGCAGCTGACAAGACAATAGCCCCATCCACCATACCCCTGCAACAGTCACAGCCAGGTATCCCAGCCAGCTGGGCCGGAGGCCACTCCCAACTATCACATGCCCACAACAGTCACGTATCCACCACAACAGGAGGGTGCACATAGCCTACACAGGGGATACTCCTGGAACACCTGGCTCCTGTGGCCAGGAAGATTTGCACTTTTGGGCCCCACAAGACAACACCTACATAAGGCCACTCCTTCCAGACCAGGAAAAAGAACTGGACTACTTAATACTTAGTAACACACACAGAGAGTCAGGCAAATGAAGAGATGGAGGAATATGTTCTAAGTGAATGAACAAGACAAAATCTTGATAAAAGAACTAAATGAAATGGAGTAAACAATCTACCTGATAAAGAGTTCATAGTAAAGGTTATAAAAATGCTCACCAAACTCAGGAGAAGAATGGATGAAAACAGTGAGAATTTCAACAAAGAGATAGAAAATATAAGAAAGCACCAACCAGAGCTGAAGAATGCAATAACAAAATGTTAAATATGCCAGAGGGAATAAACAGCAGATTAGATGATACAGAAACATGGATCAGCAATCTGGAAGTCAGGACAGTGAAAATAACCCAAACCGAACAGCGAAGAGAAAAATAATTTAAAAACTGGGCAGTTTAAGGGACTTTGGGACAATATTAAGTATACTAATATTCACATTAGAACTCATACCACTCAATATCAAAAAACACAGTCCAGTTAAAAACTGGACAAAAGGGGGCGCCTGGGTGGCTCAGTGGGTTAAAGTCTCTGCCTTCGGCTCAGGTCATGATCCCAGGGTCCTTGGATCAAATCCCACATTGGGCTCTCTGCTCAGCAGGGAGCCTGCTTCCCTTCCTCTCTCTCTGCCTGCCTCTCTGCCTACTTGTGATCTCTGTCAAATAAATAAATAAAATCTTCAAAAAAAAAAAAAAAACTGGCAGAAAACCTGGGTGGCTCAGATGGTTAAATAAGTATCTGCCTTCAGCTCAGGTCATGATCTCCAGGTCCTGGGATCCAGCCCCATGTCAGGCTACCAGCTCAGCAGGGAGTCTTCTTCTCCCACTCCCTCTGCCTCTCCCCTTGCCTGTGCTCTCTCTGTCTTTCTCAGATGAATGAATAAAATCTTAAAAAAAAAAAAAATTGCGCAGACCTGAAAAGACATTTTGCCAAAGTATATATATAGATGATCAACAGGCATATGGAAAGATGTTCCACATCACTAACCATCAGGAAAATGCAAATCAAAACCACACTGAGATATTGCATCACACCAATCAGAATGGCTAGTATCAAAAGAAATAACAAGTGTTGGTGAAGATGTAGATACAAGGCAACCGTTGTGCACTGTCGGCAGGAATGTAAACTGGTACAGCCACTCTGGAAAATAGAATAAAGTTTCCTCAAAAAATTAAAAATAGAGTTACCATTTGACCCAGCAATTCTGCTCCTGTGTATTTATCTGATGAAAATGAAAACAATAATTCAAAAAGACACAGGTATCCCAATTTTTGCTGCGGCATTATTTACAATAGCCGAGATACAAAAGCAGCCTAAGTATCCACTGATAGATGAATGAATAAAGAAGATGTGGTAACTACATATAATGGAATATTACTCAACCACAAGAGAGAATGAAATTTTGTCATTTGTGACAAGAGGGGTAGACCTACAGAGTATTATGTTAAGTGAGAAAAGTCAGAGAAAGATAAATACTGTATTATTTGCCTTATATGTGGAATCAAAACCAAAACAAACAGGACTCACAGATACAGAGAACAAACTGATGGTTATTTGAGGGGAGGGGGGTAGGAGATGGATAAAAATAAATGAAAGGAATTAAAAGGTACAATCTTCCATTTATCAAATAAGTAAAGATATAGGATGTAAATTACAGCATAGAGAATATAGTCAATAATTTTGCAACAATTTTGTATGGTTACAGATTTGACTTGTCTTACTATGCTGATTATTTCCTAATGTATATAAATATCAAATAACTATGTTTTCCATCTGAAACTAATATAATATTGTATATAATTACTCTTTAATAGAAAATAACATAATTCAGTCTAATGTCCTAGATCTCATTTATCCTTTATATCTATTGTCATAAAAATCTTGATATATTCTACGGTACTCTGAAAATCTCCTCCATCTATAAAATAAATAAGCACCTATTCTATAGAACTTCTTTGCTTTCTGTCTTGAGATCACTAGCCAGGGTTCAAGTTAGTGAGTAGAGGGATTAGTAGGCTGGAAAAAGGAGAAACTGATAAAAGACTGGGCGATATAAATGGAGATGAGCTGGGCACCTTCACTTGGTGGTGAGTTCTTGTGTGTCCTTTTTGCCTTATATATCCCAGATTTGAAGCTGAAGGAGCTGAAATTGATATGCCAAGGGGCACAGATAAAAATAGCCCCAATAAAAGCCTGCTTCCTCTAGTCACAGAACAAAGAAAAAAGCAGCTTAGCAAGACAAAAGCCCTTTTGGCTAATAATCTCTCTACTTGAGCTAAATACCACACACAAAAAAGTGTAACCCCATCTCCACTCATGCAGCAAAGGCTGAGTGGGGAACTGAGCCTTCCACCTTTAAGAGGCTGTACCAAAGTACCCAATACTCTCATTGCAGTGGTATTGGAGAAGGCCAGACAGGAAGCTGGGACTTCTAGACTTCCATCTCCATAGACCACTAAGACCACATAGACATAGACAAAGGGTCTTCTCCCACTGCATCGGTGGAGACTGTGTAAGCAATATGGACCTTCACCCCCACCCAGCAGAAATAAACTGCTTCCCCTCTTTTACACTGAGGATGATATCATAGGAGGCCTAGCAGAGAGGCAGGACTTCTATCACCACAGAGTGGTAACAAGGGCATTCCCCCTATCGTATCAGTGGAGACCACATGGGGTATTAAAAATTCCCAATACCACCCTGAAATAATGAAGAGACCCACACAGTGTGAGGATCTCAACTTCTACTTCTGGAAGTACTAATGCAGCACCCTTCCTTCTCCTGGAAGGACACAATAAGAGAAGCCCACTGAAACAAGAAAGGCAAGTTTAAACAAGATTCAGAGTCTCATAAAATAATATGAAAATGTTCAGGTTTCAGCAGAAAACACTCATCATACGAAGAACCAGAGAAGATCTCAAACTGAATTTTTAAAAAAATATGATCAGGAGATACCAACACCGAGAAGAAAAATGTATTAGACTTATCTGAGAAAGGTTTTAAAACATGAATGATAAAAATGCTTCAATTAGGTATGGTGAACAATTGTTTGAAATCTTTTGAAAAATAGAGAGTCTGAGCAAAGAAATACAAAATCTAAGCACAGAAAGAATGAAAGACCAAATGGAGATTTTATTACTATAAAATATATTAAGCAAAATACAAATTTCAGTGGATGAGCTCAACAGAAAAATAGAAGAGGCAGAGGAAAGAATCAGTGGATTAGAAGATATAACCAAAGAAATTATCCCATCCCAATAAAACAGAGAAAGTCGACTAGAAAAAATGAAAAGCCTCAGGGATCTGTGGAACTATAACAAAGGATCTAATAGTTGTGTCATCAGAGACTCAGAAAGTTGGGAGAAAGATAGCAGATCTGAAAAGATACTCAAGAAAATAATAGCTGAGGAAAGCATGGGTAGCTCAGTGGGTTGAATGCCTGACTTTGGCCCAATCATAATCCCAGGGTCATGGGATCAAGTCCCACATCAGCCTCCTTTCTCAGCAGGAGCTGAACAAATGCAAAGAAATCCACACCAAAACACAGAATTTAACTTCTGAATAATAAAGACCAAAAGAAGTCTTGAAGGTGGCCAGAGAAAAACGAAAGTTTACCCTCAGGGGAAAAACAATACAAATGAAGTGGAGTTCTCATCAGAAGCCACAGAGGTCAGAAGGAGGTAGCACAATTATTTTTTATGTGCTAAAAGAACTGTCAACCCAGAATCCTGTAACTAGTGAAAATGTTCTTCAGAAATTAAGTGGAAATCAAGACTTCCTCAGATGGAGGAAAACTAGAACAATTTGTTACCAGCAGCATTATCCAAAATAATGGATAAAGGAAATTCTCTAAAAGTAAAAAATGAAAGACATCAGAAAAAAAGAACATGGTAAGCAAAAAGATATATAAATATAATAAGCTTTCCTTCTCCCTCTCAGTTTTTCTAAACTGTGTTTGATAATGAAATAAAAATTTTAACACTTTCTAATTAGGTTCTAAGAAATATTTACAATTCTATCATAAACAGAAAGTTAAAGGGATGTTAAAGAATGTAACATCACACAAACTGGCAAAATAATGACATTAGTAGACCGTAACAAGTTATGTACATGTAATTAGTATCTAGAACAACCACTAAACAAGACAGACAAAGAAATATACTTAAAAACAATATAGGAGACTCAAAATGTCATTCTAGAAAATGTTAAAGTAACCTTCATGAAAACAAGAAACAGAAAAGAGGGAGATTTAAAAAATGAAACATAAAAGAAAACATAAAACAAGAGAATGAAACCCTAACATATCAATACTTATATTAAATTTAAATGATCTAAATATACCAGTCAAAACATGAGAGTGGTGGAGCTTATTAAAAGTTATAAATCAACAATATATGTTGTCTGCAAGAAAATTACTTCAAATACAGTGACACAGATATGCTGGATGGGAAAGGCTTGAAAAGACATGTCAAACATACGACCTCTCTAAGGTCGTGACAGTTCTGCAGTAATGAAAATAGTATACTTATTCTTCATATTCCTTATAAAGAGAGTTTAATGACTTAACTAGAATTTCTTTTTAATTTTTCTAAAAAATCTAGCTTCAGGCAGCACCACATAGAAATAGTTTGCCTCCTTTTGTGTTTAAAAAAGAGTCTGTATCATACTTGTTTAACATTCTAGGTAAGGGATATGGCTGTAATTAACAAACAAATAGACTAATGGCCCATGTTAATGGGGCTATAATATAGGCAGAAGAGGCAAGGTTTTCAAGGTTGTAGGATGGTATGAACCTATTAGTCTCTTGTGGAATTTATCGTGCAAAGCTCAATGGACATAGTCTCCTGGTTTACTACTCTTCCCACACAGAAGACATCAATCAGGTACACTGGGGTAAGTGGATAGCTATCTTTAATCCATGAAATAGCCTACTGCTCCAGAATTTATCAGAATCTAAAGGCATTGCCTATTATTCTTAAATCTATGATCAAGTGATAAGGCAAAGTCCAATTCTATAAGCACTCCCCACTAAGCTGGACAGATCCCAAACTATGGGTATAGTGAGAAATAGTCAGAAGGTCTATACTTTCCAAGATCTCCACATTCAAAGGTAGCCATCAAAGCAGAAATGTACCATGAACTCCATGGGAATTCTTCTAGGAATTTGATAAGGTGTGGATTCCTTTTTCTTAATTAATATTTAACTTAAGTGTTTTTTAATTTTTTTCCCAAAAAGTATGCTGTGTACAGTTCCTTTTTTACTGTGAGAGAAAAATGAGTGAACACCAATTCTATCAAACCTTCACACCCACAGAAAAGTATCTTTCTCCTGATACTTCAGAGAAGGTGGGGCAAAGAATTTCCCTGGATAGTTTCAATCTTACCTGCAAAGTGCTAATGTGAACAGGAGTGCCTGTACCGTTGACAGTATTCTTTTTAGCAGCATTTCCACCTTTCCCATCTGCTTGTTCAGCCTTAGCAATTCTGGCTTTTTCTGCTTCAACTCTTTTGGGGTTATTCAACATCACCTGGACGACAGCATACTCCACCAGGGAAGCAAACCCAAAGAGAAGACAAGCAATGAGCCACACATCAAGAGCTTTCACGTAGGATACTTTGGGAAGTTCGGCAGCAAGGGTTGTACACTCAGAGGCCAAGCTGAGTACCGAGAAGATACCTACAGAAATAGAAATGGGAGTTAAAATTGTTTTTTACCCCTGTGAAATGTTCTGCAAACATTACTTTTGGACAATATCCCTCTCCAGTAAGTTGCAATGCTCTTCAGGTCTCTTTCAAGCTCAAAGAGTAGAAAAAACAATAGTAACATACTTTTTAATCTTAGGATTTGTGAATGTAGTTGGAGATGTTTATAAATATTTAAATTTAAAAGTAAACAGAAATTTAAACCAAGGTGTAAAAACACAATTTAGACCGGATTTAAATACTATAGATGTCTAAAAACTATTTTGTAGTATCTTAGAGAAAGCCACAAAGCTCTCTAATTAGAGTTATTTCATTTTTCTGCTTTATTTTAGACAGTTATAGAACTGAATTTTACCCAATGAAGAACTAAACCTGAGCAAGAATAGAACATATAAAACAATTCTGATAAGGTTCACAATTAAAATCTAATAGAAAACAAAGTCTAATAGAAAAGATAAAGATAGATTCCTGATTATTTCAGGGAAACAAATGATTTCAGCTTTTCAAGGAAAGAGTAATGTTCTCCTACATGTAATATTAACCACTTATGGAAAGCTAACTAGTTATATATCAATTTAAGTCAAATAATTGCAAGATCCCAAAGGAAAATTGCATTAATTTATATCCCTCCTTTTCTTTCCACTTTCCATACTTCCAGCCTTTCCCTTTAGTCTTTGTCTTCCTTCCTTCATATTTTCAGAAGAGGGGATGGGCAAATGTGACCCACTGGCACTAACTACCAATAGTACGCTGGATCAGAAAAAATCTTACATGATGTTAAGGGAGACTCACTTTCAGTCATGTAGAAATAGGTTTACCTTGACTCTGTGAGTCCATTTCACTTATGGGGCAAAGTACACTTTTTAATTCTTAGATTTGACCACCCCTGAGAGTTAATGATACGTTATCCTAATAAAGATAAACTTGGCTCTCTTTTCTCTTGTCTTGGAAATATGGTAAGTACTATATTAGTATTAATAATCAGTTAAAACATTGAAAAATATATTCCATCAGTTGAATTCTGAGGCTCTTGAAAGTTACAGAGTTTATTGGCTTGGTTTTTTGTAAGTATGCAAGAGTTTAAAGAGTCTCTACTAGAAAGAAAAGTTTCTAGCAGATGGAAACAATATTACTTAGAATATTAAGACTTGATAAACATCTAATATGCTATTAAACTAATTATCCTTAGTCCTGAGGAAAACTAAGAACTAATTTAATAGGACTATATTTTAAAAGCTAATATAGGTCTTAATGTTTCTAACCTGAAGTGGAAAATAATGCAAAAATCCAAGGTCCTATCACTTATTTCTTGAAACTACAGTGAATTATACCTATGGGCATTAATTTGGCAAATGGTATTTCCAAGTCAATTTTTCTATTCTTAATCAAATGTTATCTGTCAACCTATCAATCAAAAATAAGCCTTACTTAATTCTTTGAGATAGAATATATTGACACACCATTCTCCATGTTTCCATAGCATTGCATGTTCATCAATAACAGAGAATATATCAAACTTAGTAGTATATCTGAATATTTTTTGATATATTAGAAACGTCATGAGAAAATGGAGAATAATGTCAGATTATAGAGGGTCTTAAAAGCCCTATAATGAATTTACCATATTTGGTAGAAAATATTAAGAAACTGTAAGCTGAGGGAAGAGAAATGACATTATCCAAAGAATGTCGAATAACATTACTCTGGTAAGAATATTCAAAACAGACTAAGGAAGGAAAAAATAGAAGTTTCAGAAAGAAAACATGAGAAAAGAAGGATAGTACTAATATAAAAAGGATTTTGAAGAGAACATTATAAAAGACTTGGTTATTGATTGAAGGAAGAAGGAAAAGAATGAGACAATTTTCTGAAAAACAGAATAACTAGAAAAGTACCCATGAAAGATGGGAAGAAGAGATTTAGAAAAGATAATGACTTTGGTAATGAAAATACTGAGCTAGGTTAGATAAAAGCCAAGGAACTGATGACCGTGACAGAGCACAAAGCACGTGAGAGTTTTGTAAAAGGAAAAAAAGAAAGCCAATATGAAGATGGAGGTCATGCTGAAAATGCAGAAAGCTTTGTGAGGAAAAGATGCTGGAGTGTCAGAGAAAGGAAACCAAAGAAAGAGAGAAGGGACTGTCTTTTAAAAGGAATGATATGACATTAATAGATGTGGGGTGAAGGAAGGAGAAAGGAGGTATTTATAATTCCAGGTATTAAGTTAGAAACCATGATTGTCAATTCTATTAGGATTTTTATCATTTCAAAGACAAAAGAATAGAAATGGAGATGAGTTCTGGAGGAGGAGAATGTGAATATCATTGTATGCCTCTCTTTAGGAAATCATATTAAAACAGGAAATATCCTTTTTTTTTTTTTTTAATCTTAAAATAGGAAATCATGGGGCACCTGGTGGCTCAGTCAGTAAAGTGGCCAACTCTCGATTTCAGCTCAGGTCATGACCTTGGGGTGTGAAATTGAGCCCTGCCTCAGGCTCTGCCCTCAGCACAGAGTCGCTTCAGATTTTTCTCTCTTTCTCTCCCTCCATCCCAACCGCCACTCATGTACTCTCTCTCTCAACAAATAAATAAAATATTTTTTAAAAAGGAAATCTGAGCAAATAATATTCCTTTAGACAAACACTGTGACATTATCTTAATACATTCTTCAAATAAAATTACTTCATTATTAAATAATGCATAGTGAATTTTTATCTGCATTTTAATAAATCATAAGCCAATCAAAGGAAATTCCACTGCTGGGTATCTACTCAAAACAAATGAAAACTCTAATTTGAAAAGATACATGCACCCTTAGGTTTACTGCAGGATTATTTATGATAGCAAGATATGAAAGCAACCAAGTGCCCAATGATAGATGAATGGATAAAGAAGGTGTGGTGTGTGTGCGTGTGTGTGTGTGTGTGTGTACAGTGTAATATTACTCAGCCGTAAAAAAATGAGATCTTGCCATTTGCGGCAATAAGGATGGAGCCAGAGAGTAGAACAGAATGCTAATGTAGTAACAAATGCCATGAACTGGTCAAGGAGTAACTTCAAGTGTTCACATATCTGTCTAAACTCCAAATAATTTTTATACCAGTAAGTGATAAACTATCAAATTCATAGATGTGGAATTGTGATTAATAAAATGAAAATTCATTTAGAAGTACTACTGAATTATATTGGATGTTATCATTTCATAATGCCTTAATCAAAGGATACCAAAGGAAAACCATTATTAATATCATGTCCAAATTAAAATCCAAAAAGACTTTTTTTTTTAAAGATTTTATTTATTTATTTGACAGACAGAGCACAAATAGGCAGAGAGGCAGGCAGAGAGAGAGAGGAGGAAGCAGACTCCCGGCTGAGCAGAGAGCCCGATGCGGGGCTCTATCCCAGGACTCTGAGACCTGAGCCGAAGGCAGAGGCTTAACCCACTGAGCCACCCAGGTGCCCCCAAAAAGACTTTTTGACATTTCTGAAAGAGGTCCTGCTCCAGACGAAAAGAGTATAAGAAAGAAATGTATGTATGTGTGGTCTGCTAGAGAACTGAGTTGTAACCTAAATTATCAAATCTTTTTGACTGGAAGGTATTTATTGAAAAAAATCCTTTTTAGCGGCAGTTCGAGTGTTTTATGTACCAGAGAAAGGGAATGTTCTGTATAATTTATAACAGTTAGTTCCATAGTTGTTTGCATAGTTATTTCCATACTTGAAGAAGTAACTAAGGACAAAAGTCTTCACCTAAAATTCATAGAGGGAGCTTTCATGTTTGTTAACAATGGAAAAGGTAAATTAAAACGAGATTGGGAGAATATCCAGTGTCTTTTCATGTATTTATTGGCCCTCTGTAAATCTCTTGGAAAAACATCTATTCAAGCCTTCTGCCCATTTTTTAACTGGAATTTTATTCTGTTTTGTTTTGTTTTTATTTTTTTGCTATTGAGTTGTATAAGTCTTTGTATATTTTGGATATTAACATATCATATCATATGATAACATCAGATATATGATTTGCAATTATTTTCTTTAATTCAGTAGTTAATTTTTTCATTTTAATTGATGGTTTCCTTTACTGTGCAGAAGCTTTTTAGTTTGATACAGTCCCATTTGTTTATTTTTGCTTTTGGTATTTTGCTTTTGATGTCAGACTCAAAATATCATCACCAAGACCTATGTCAGGGAGCTTACCACCTGTTTTCTGTTAGGAGATGTATGGTTTCAGGTCTAATACTTAGTCTTTAATCCATTTGGCATTAATTTTTGGACATGGTATAAAATAGTGGTCCAGTTTCATTCTTTTGCAGGTGACTGTCCAATTTTCCAGGCACTACTGAAGAGACTGTACTTCCCCAACTATATATTCTTGGCTCCACCATCGTAAATTAATTGACCATATATGAATGGGTTTATTTCTAAGCTCTCTGTTTTGTTTCATTAATCTGTGTGTCTATTTTTCATGTCAATACCATACTGTTTTAACTGCTATAGCTTTGTAGTATAGTTTGAAATCAAGGAGAGGGTTACATCCAGTTTTGCTTTTCTTTGTCAAGACTGCTCCGGCTATTCAGGATTTTTTTGTAACTATATACAAATTTTAGGATTATTCTATTTCTGAGAAAAATGTTATCGGAATTTTGATAGAGATTCCACTGAATTGGAGTAATATAGACATTTTAACAATATTAGTCTTCTAATCCATGAGTATGGAATATCTTTCCATTTATTTGCATTGTCCTCAATTTATTTAATGACATGTAGTTTTCAATATACAGTTCATTTATATCCTTGGTTAAATTTATTCCTAAATATTTTATACTTTTTAATGCAATTGCAAATAGGATTTTCTAAATCTCTCTTATAGTTCATGTACCATAGTTCATGTATTAATATAAAGAAACACAATAGATTTTTACATGTTGATTTTGTACCTTGCAACTTTACTGAATTCATTTATTAATTCTAGCCATTTTTTGATGGAGTGTTCAGTGTTTTCTGTATATAATATGTCATCTGCAATTAGTGAGTTTAATTCTTCCTTTCCAATTTAGATGTTTTTTATTTCTTTTTCTTGCCTAATTGCTCTGACTAGGACTTCCAATACTATGTTAAATAAAAATAGCAAGAGTAGATATCCTTGTCTTATTTCTGATCTTAGATAAAAAGCTTTCAGCTTTTCATTGAGTATAATATGTTGACTGTGGGCTTGTTACATATGGGTTTTATTATGTTGAGGTACAGTCTCTCTATACCTACTTTCTTGAGAGTAAATTTTTAAATCATAAATGGATGTTAAATGTATCAAATGCTTTTTCTATATCTGCTGAGGTAATCATAGGGGTTTTATCATTCATTTTGTTAATGTGGTGTATTACACTGACCAATGTACAGATGTTGAATCATTCTTGCATCTCTGGAAAAAATTTCACTTGATCATGATGTATGATCATTTTAATGTACTCTTAAATTAGATTTGCTAGTATCTTGTTGAGGATTTTTGCATGTGTATTCACCAAGAATATTGGCCTTTTAGTGTAATCTTTTTAGTGTGTGGCATTTTTGTCTGTTTTTGGTACCAAAGTAATGCTGACCTTGTAAAATGTTTGAAAGAGTTCTCCTGTTCTATTTTTTGGAAGAGTTTGAGAAAAATTGGTATTAATTCTTTAAATGTTTGATATAATTCACCAGTGATGCTGTCCAGTCTAGGACTTTTGCTTTTGGGGAGATTTATGATTACTGATTCAATCTCCTTGTTGGTAATACATCTGTTTGAATTTGCTATTTTACTATGATTTAGGCTTGGTAGGTTGTATATTTATCCATTTCCTCTAGGCTATCTGTTTATTGGTGTATATTCGTTCCTAATAGTCTCTCATGACCCTTCATTTTGTTGATATCTTTTGTAAGGTCTATTTTTTCCTGATTTTAGTGATCTGAACATTTTCTCTTTCTTTCTACATGAATCGAGCTAAATTTGTTTGTTTTCAAAGAGCCAGATTTTAGTTTCATTGATCTTTTCTCTTGTCCTTTTAATCTCCACTTATTTCTACTATCATCTTTATTTCCTTCCATCTACTTACTTCTGACTTCATTTGTTCTTTTTTTTATAGTTCCTACAGGTATAAAGTTAGGTTGTTTATATGTGATTTCTCTTGTTTCTTGAGGTAAGCATTTATCACTATGAAATTCCCTCTTAAAACTACATTTGTTACATCTATAAATTTTGGTTGTTACATTTTCATTTTCATTTGTCTCAAGGAATTTTTAATTTCTCTTTTGATTTTTTGACCCATTGGTTGTTCAGTTGCATGCTGTTTAATCTCCAGAAATGTGTTTGAAATTTTCTTTGTGTAATTAATTTCTAATTTCAGGGACACCTGGGGGTCTCAATTGGTTAAGCTTCCAACACTTGGTTTGGGCTCAGGTCATGACCAGAGCAATGGGACTGAGCCCTGTGTCAGGCTCTGTGCCAGTAGGAAGTCTGCTTGAGATTCTCTCTTCCCCTCTCCCTCTGCCCCTTCCCCCTACTCACATGCACATGCACTCTCTCTTTCAAATAAAGAAATCTTTATAATTTCTAGTTTAATACCATTGTGGTTTGAAAAACTGCTTGATGTGACTTCAATCCTCTTAAATTTATTAAAACTTGTTTTTCAGCCTAACATATATATAACATATATTGGGAAATGCTCTATGTACACTGGAGAATATGTATTCTGCTGCTCTTAGATGCAATATTCTGTATCTGTTGAGTCTATATGTTCTAAAATGCTGCTTAAGGCTGATGTTTTTGGACTTCTGTCTGGGTGGTCAATCCATTGGTATAAATGGGGTATTAGAGTCTCCTTCTATTATGTATTGCTGTCTATTTCTCCCTTTAGGTCTGTGAATATTTGCTTTATATATTTATGTGCTCCTATGTTAGGTGCATAAATATTTACAAATGTTATGTTCTCTTGTTGGATTGGCCTCTTTGTCATTATGTAATACCCTTATTTTTCTCATTACAGCCTCCTTTTTTTTAAAAAAAGAATTTATTTATTGGAGATATAGTGAGAGAGAGCATGAGTGGGATGAGAGGCAGAGGGAGAGGTAGACACTCCACTGAACAGAGGGCCTGATGCAGTGCTTGATCCTAGGACTCTGGAATCATGACCTGAGCCAAAGGCCGACACTTAACTGACTGAGCCACTCAGGTGCCCCTACAGTCTGTATTTAAAAGTCTATTTTGTTAATATAAGTATAGCTACTCCAGTTTTGTTTCCATTTGAATGGAATATCTTTTTATTAAAGTAACATGATACATTAACTCATACATTAAAGTAATAATATTTCCTTTTTAGATAAAATTATAAGTATGTAATGGTTTAATAAAAAAGCTTCCAAATACATGAAGTATAATTTTTTATAGTGTAAGGCATTTAATAACTCTCTCACCAATAGCTATAAAAATGACTAGACAAAAGACATAAAAGACTTCAATAGTACTATCAACCAACTTGACTCCATTGATATTTACAGAACACTACACCCAACCATGACAAAATACTTTGCAGGTGAACATGTTACAGTTACCAGGAGACATATACTGGTCTGGGCCATAAAAAACAGTTCCAATAAATAAAAGTTTGAAATCATACTCTGACAAAATCAGAAAACATTAAAACAAAATTAAAATCATGTTCAGGTACTTACTAAAACTCTAAATATTTAGAAATCAAACAAAATCCATGGGCCAAAGAAGAAGTCACAAAAGAAATCAGAAAATATTTTTAACTGAAAGAAGATGAAAATACAATATATCAAAATTTTGCGAATAGTAGCTAAAGTAGTGCTTATAGGGATATTTATAACTTTAAATGCTCATATTAGAAAAAAAAAGATCTAAAATCAATGATCTGAGTTCCCAGTTTAAGCATCAAAAAGATCCAATTAAATTCAAACTAACTAAAATGAAGAATTTAATAAAGAGCTAAAAATCAACAAAAAAGAAAATAGAAGAGATAAATGAAATGAAATCTGAGATTTTGAAAATGTCAAGAAATGGGCAAGCCTTTAGCTAGAATGATTAAGAATAAAGAGAATTCACAATTTAACAATATCAGGAACAAAATCTGGAATACCACTACAGCCAGACGTTAAAGGGATAAAGAAATATTATCAACATATTTTTGTGCTAATAATTTTTGCAACTTATGTAACATCTAGAAATCAATCAATATAATTCACCAAAATAAATATGAAAACCCATCTAAATATTCAAATACATGCAGAAAAAGTATTCGGCAAAATTCAATCAAATTTAAACTCAATCCAAATTCAATCAAATTTTATCATACATGATTAAAAAAAAAACTCTGAGCAACTAGAGAGAAAATGGAATCATGCAACCCAAGTAAGACAGCTACAAAAAATCTACAGCTATTACCACACCCAATAATGAGTGGCTCAGTTATTTCTACCTAGAATCAGGAATAACCCCTGTCTCAACAATTCTATTCAACATTACACTAGAGATGTACAATAAGGTGAGAAAATTAAATGTTAGGGAGTATGTGAAGTAACTGGTAAATGTTAGAGAGTATGTGAAGCAAATGGTACCATCTTTTTGATAAACTCTATAGTAGTATTTTATAAAAGTACAACATATTTTGACATCATCTCACACCTGTCAGAATGGCTAAAATCAAAAACACAAGAAACAACAAGTGAGGTTGTGGTGAGGATGTGGAGAAAAAAAGAACTCTTGTACCCTGTCGGTGGGAATGCAAAATGGTGCAACCACTGTGGGAAACAGTAAGGGGGTTCCTCAAAAAATTAAAAATAGAACTACCCGGGAGGAGTCAAGATGGCGGAGAAGTAGCAGCCTGAGACTACATCAGGTAGCAGGAGATCAGCTCGATAGCTTATCTAAACATTGCAAACACCTACAAATCCAACGGGAGAGCGAAGAGAAGAAGAACAGCAACTCTAGAAACAGAAAATCAACCACTTTCTGAAAGAACCTGTTTTTATCCCCTTTCTCCCCCCCACAATTTGGGGTTTCTTCTGATTTGGTTACAGCGCATTTTTCCGGGGTCTTTGCCACCCTTTTAGTAGTTTATTTGCTCCTTCATATCCTCTTATCTGGACAAAATGACAAGGCGGAAAAAATCACCACAAACAAAAGAACAAGAGACAGTACCGAAGGCTAGGGACCTAATCAACACAGACATGGGTAATATGTCAGATCAAGAGTTCAGAATGACGATTCTGAACATTCTAGCCGGGCTCGAAAAAGGCATGGAAGATATTAGAGAAACCCTCTCTGGAGATATTAAAGCCCTTTCTGGGGAAATTAAAGAACTAAAATCTAACCAAGTTGAAATCAAAAAAGCTATTAATGAGGTGCAATCAAAAATGGAGGCTCTCACTGCTAGGATAAATGAGGCAGAAGAAAGAATTAGTGATATAGAAGACCAAATGACAGAGAATAAGGAAGCCGAGCAAAAGAGGGACAAACAGCTACTGGACCATGAGGGGAGAATTCGAGAGATAAGTGACACCATAAGACGAAACAACATTAGAATAATTGGGATTCCAGAAGAAGAAGAAACAGAGAGGGGAGCAGAAGGTCTATTGGAGAGAATCATTGGAGAGAATTTCCCTAATATGGCACAGGGAACAAGCATCAAAATCCAGGAGATGCAGAGAACCCCCCTCAAAGTCAACAAGAATAGGTCCACACCCCGTCACCTAATAGTAAAATTTACAAGTCTTAGTGACAAAGAGAAAATCCTGAAAGCAGCCCGAGAAAAGAAGTCTGTAACATACAATGGTAAAAATATTAGATTGGCGGCAGACTTATCCACAGAGACCTGGCAGGCCAGAAAGAGCTGGCATGATATATTCAGAGCACTAAACGAGAAAAACATGCAGCCAAGAATACTCTATCCAGCTAGGCTATCATTGAACATAGAAGGAGAGATAAAAAGCTTCCAGCACAAACAAAAACTGAAAGAATTTGCAAACACCAAACCAGCTCTACAGGAAATATTGAAAGGGGTCCTCTAAGCAAAGAGAGAGCCTAAAAGTAGTAGATCAGAAAGGTACAGAGACAATATACAGTAACAGTCACCTTACAGACTAATAATGGCACTAAATTCATATCTCTCAATAGTTACCCTGAATGTTAATGGGCTAAATGCCCCAATCAAAAGACACAGGGTATCAGAATGGATAAAAAAACAAAACCCATCAGTATGTTGCCTACAAGAAACTCATTTTAGACGCGAAGACACCTCCAGATTTAAAGTGAGGGGGTGGAAAACAATTTACCATGCTAATGGGCATCAGAAGAAAGCTGGGGTGGCAATCCTTATATCAGATCAATTAGATTTCAAGCCAAAGACTATAATAAGAGATGAGGAAGGACACTATATCCTACTCAAAGGGTCTGTCCAACAAGAAGATCTAACAATTTTAAATATCTATGCCCCTAACGTGGGAGCAGCCAACTATATAAACCAATTAATAACAAAATTAAAGAAACACATCAATAATAATACAATAATAGTAGGGGACTTGAACACTCCCCTCACTGAAATGGACAGATCATCCAAGCCAAAGATCAACAAGGAAATAAAGGCCTTAAATGACACACTGGATCAGATGGACATCACAGATATATTCAGAACATTTCATTCCAAAGCAACAGCATACACATTCTTCTCTAGTGCACATGGAACCTTCTCCAGAATAGATCACATCCTGGGTCACAAATCAGGTCTCAACCGGTATCAAAAGATTAGGATTATTCCCTGCATATTTTCAGACCACAATGCTCTGAAGCTAGAACTCAATCACAAGAGGAAAGCTGGAAAGAACCCAAATACATGGAGACTAAACAGGATCCTTCTAAAGAATGAATGGGTTAACCAGGAAATTAAAGAAGAATTGAAAAAATTCATGGAAACAAATGATAATGAAAACACAACAGTTCAAAATCTGTGGGACACAGCAAAGGCAGTCCTGAGAGGAAAATATATAGCGGTACAAGCCTTTCTCAAGAAACAAGAAAGGTCTCAAGTACACAACCTAACCCTACGCATAAAGGAGCTGGAGAAAGAACAAGAAAGAAACCCTAAACCCAGCAGGAGAAGAGAAATCATAAAGATCAGAGCAGAAATCAATGAAATAGAAACCAAAAAAACAATAGAAAAAATCAATGAAACTAGGAGCTGGTTCTTTGAAAGAATCAATAAGATTGATAAACCCCTGGCCAGACTCATCAAAAAGAAAAGAGAAAGGACCCAAATCAATAAAATCATGAATGAAAGAGGAGAGATCACAACTAACACCAAAGAAATACAGACAATTATAAGAACATACTATGAGCAACTCTACGCCAACAAATTGGACAATCTGGAAGAAATGGATGCATTTCTAGAGACATATAAACTACCACAACTGAACCAGGAAGAAATAGAAAACCTGAACAGGCCCATAACCAGTAAGGAGATTGAAACAGTCATCAAAAATCTCCAAACAAACAAAAGCCCAGGGCCAGACGGCTTCCCAGGGGAATTCTACCAAACATTTAAAGAAGAACTAATTCCTATTCTCCTGAAACTGTTCCAAAAAATAGAAATGGAAGGAAAACTTCCAAACTCATTTTATGAGGCCAGCATCACCTTGATCCCAAAACCAGAGAAAGATCCCACCAAAAAAGAGAACTACAGACCAATATCCTTGATGAACACAGACGCAAAAATTTTCGCCAAAATACTAGCCAATAGGATTCAACAGTACATTAAAAAGATTATTCACCACGATCAAGTGGGATTTATTCCAGGGCTGCAGGGTTGGTTCAACATCCGCAAATCAATCAGTGTGATAGAACATGATCTCGGGGTCCTGGGATCGAGTCCCACGTCGGGCTCTCTGCTCGGCAGGGAGCCTGCTTCCCTCTCACTCTCTCTGCCTGCCTCTCTGCCTACTTGTGATCTCTCTCTGTCAAATAAATAAATAAAATCTTTAAAAAAAAAAAAAAAAAAAAAAAAAAAACATATGATACTCTCAATAGATGCTGAAAAAGCATTTGACAAAGTACAGCATCCCTTCCATCCCTTCCTGATCAAAACTCTTCAAAGTGTAGGGATAGAGGGCACATACCTCAATATTATCAAAGCCATCTATGAAAAACCCACCGCAAATATCATTCTCAATGGAGAAAAACTGAAAGTTTTTCCGCTAAGGTCAGGAACACGGCAGGGATGTCCATTATCACCACTGCTATCACATAGTACTAGAAGTCCTAGCCTCAGCAATCAGACAACAAAAAGAAATTAAAGGCATCCAAATCGGTAAAGAAGAAGTCAAACTATCACTCTTTGCAGATGATATGATACTATATGTGGAAAACCCAAAACACTCCACTCCAAAACTGCTAGAACTTGTACAGGAATTCAGTAAAGTGTCAGGATATAAAATCAATGCACAGAAATCAGTTGCATTTCTGTACACCAACAACAAGACAGAAGAAAGAGAAATTAAGGAGTCAATCCCATTTACAATTGTACCCAAAACTATAAGATACCTAGGAATAAACCTAACCAAAGAGGCTAAGAATCTATACACAGAAAATTATAAAGTACTCATGAAAGAAATTGAGGAAGACACAAAAAAATGGAAAAATGTTCCATGCTCCTGGATTGGAAGAATAAATATTGTGAAAATGTCTATGCTACCTAAAGCAATCTACACATTTAATGCAATCCCTATCAAAATACCATCCATATTTTTCAAAGAAATGGAACAAATAATCCTAAAATTTACATGGAACCAGAAAAGACCTCGAATAGCCAAAGGAATATTGAAGAACAAAGCCAAAGTTGGTGGCATCACAATTCCGGACTTCAAGCTCTATTACAAAGCTGTCATCATCAAGACAGCATGGTACTGTCACAAAAACAGACACATCGATCAGTGGAACAGAATAGAGAGCCCAGAAATCGACCCTCAATTCTATGGTCAACTAATCTTCGACAAAGCAGGAAAGAATGTCCAATGGAAAAAAGACAGCCTCTTCAATAAATGGTGCTGGGAAAATTGGACAGCCACATGCAGAAAAATGAAATTGGACCACTTCCTTACACCACACACGAAAATAGACCCCAAATGGATGAAGGACCTCAATGTGAGAAAGGAATCCATCAAAATCCTTGAGGAGAATGCAGGCAGCAACCTCTTCGACCTCAGCCGTAGCAACATCTTCCTAGGAACAACGGCAAAGGCAAGGGAAGCAAGGGCAAAAATGAACTATTGGGATTTCATCAAGATCAAAAGCTTTTGCACAGCAAAGGAAACAGTTAACAAAACCAAAAGACAACTGACAGAATGGGAGAAGATATTTGCAAATGACATATCAGATAAAGGGCTAGTATCCAAAATCTATAAGGAACTTAGCAAACTCAACACCCAAAGAACAAACAATCCAATCAAGAAATGGGCAGAGGACATGAACAGACATTTCTGCAAAGAAGACATCCAGATGGCCAACAGACACATGAAAAAGTGCTCCACGTCACTCGGCATCAGGGAAATACAAATCAAAACCACAATGAGATATCACCTCACACCAGTCAGAATGGCTAAAATTAACAAGTCAGGAAATGACAGATGCTGGAGAGGATGTGGAGAAAGGGGAACCCTCCTCCACTGTTGGTGGGAATGCAAGCTGGTGCAACCACTCTGGAAAACAGCATGGAGGTTCCTCAAAATGTTGAAAATAGAACTACCCTATGACCCAGCAATTGCACTACTGGGTATTTACCCTAAAGATACAAACATAGTGATCCGAAGGGGCACGTGTACCCGAATGTTTATAGCAGCAATGTCTACAATAGCCAAACTATGGAAAGAACCTAGATGTCCATCAACAGATGAATGGATAAAGAAGATGTGGTATATATACACAATGGAATACTATGCAGCCATCAAAAGAAATGAAATCTTGCCATTTGCGACGACGTGGATGGAACTAGAGCGTATCATGCTTAGTGAAATAAGTCAATCGGAGAAAGACAACTATCATATGATCTCCCTGATATGAGGACATGGAGAAGCAATATGGTGGGTTAGGGGGATAGGAGAAGAATAAATGAAACAAGATGGGATTGGGAGGGAGACAAACCATCAATGACTCTTAATCTCACAAAACAAACTGGGGGTTGCTGGGGGGAGGTGGGATTGGGAGAGGGGGAGCGGGCTATGGACATTGGGGAGGGGAGGCGAACCATAAGAGACTATGGACTCTGAAAAACAACCTGAGGGTTTTGAAGGGTCAGGGGTGGGAGGTTGGGGGAACAGGTGGTGGGTAATGGGGAGGGCACGTTTTGCATGGAGCACTGGGTGTTGTGCAAAAAGAATGAATACTGTTACGCTGAAAAAATAAATAAAATGGAAAAAAAAAAATAGAACTGCCCTATGAACCAGTAATTGCAGTACCAGGTATTTACTGTAAAAATACAGAAACACTATTTCAAAGGGATGTATGCCCCCATGTTTATTACAGCATTATTTGTGATAGCCAAATTATGGAAGCAGCCCAAGAATCCATCCGAGGATGAATAAAGAAAATGTGGTATGTATGTGTGTGCATATACCACATATATACCCATACATACACACATGTAAACGTACCATGGAATATTATTCAGACATAAAAATTATGAAATTGCCATTTACAACAACATGGATGGAGCTAGAAAGTCTAATGTTAAGCAAAATAAGTCAGAGAAGGACAAATGCTATACATATACATATACTATTCATATCTATTCATATGTGGAATTTAAGAAATTTAAGAAACAAAACAAATGAGCAAAATTTTAAAAAAAGACAACAGAGAGAAAAATCAAAAAACAGACTCTTAACTATAGAGAACAAAGTGATGGTTACCAGATACGACAAGGATGGGGGGATGGGTGAAATAGGGTGAAGGAGATTAAGAGTACACTTATGATGAGCACTGAGTAATGTATAGAACGGCTGAATCACCACATTGTACACCTGAAACTAAAACATGGAATATTTACTATCAGGCCTTTTATAGGAGTTTACTGATCCCTGGTACAAATCCACTTTGTCCTAGCAAAGTCCGGTCTGTCCACCAGATCTCATCCCCTCTCACTTCTCAAGGATTTTGTTCCTGCACTTCTTCCAGCTCTCATTTTTTCCTTTGTTAATGCTTGTTTTCCACCAAAAATAAACATAATATGATTTTGTCCACCTTAAAAACAAAACTCAGAAACCTGTTGACTCCTATCCGCGCCCCCCCCCCCCCCCAGCTATTTCCCTATTCTCTTTTTCTTTTCACAGTTAACAATCTCCAGTGGGTTGTTTATACTGGATGCCAATAGTTCCTCCCCTCCTATTCTCTCTTGAAGTCACTCCAACCAAGCTTTCCTCTTGTCACTCTACAGAAACTGTCCTTATCATGGACACCAGTGACTTCCCCAGGCTGCTGAATCCAATGACAATATTTAGCCCCAAACTTACTTGATTACAAGCAGCTTAACTGATCACTCCCTTCACCTAGAAATGCTTTCTCCATTTCGTTCCCAGGAAGCTACACCATGTTGGATGTCACTCATCTTCTCAGTCTCCAAGGTTGAGTTCTAAGATGTCTTCTCTACCCATGCTCCAGTCTCACTTTAAAGATCATCTATATTCTGGGGGCACCTGGGTGGCTCAGTAGGTTGAAGCCTCTGCCTTCAGCTCAGGTCATGATCCCATGGTCCTGGGATCGAGCCCTGCATCGGGTTCTCTGCTCAGCAAGGAGACTGCTTCCCTCTCTTTCTCTGCCTGCTGCTCTGCCTACTTGTGATCTCTGTCAAATAAATAAATGAAAGCTTTAAAAAAAAATTAAAAATTAAAAAAAAAATTTTTTAAAAAGATCATCTATATTCTGATAAATCTGAAGTTCTTACCACCAGCCTTAATCTTTCCTAGAAACCCCAGACTTGTATATCCAATTGAATACCTGATAACTCTACCGAAAAGATATCTCGGACTTAACATGTCCAAAAAGAAGCTCCCGGTCTGCCCATCTTCTCGAACATACTTTGCCCACAACTTTTCCATCTAATTTAGTGGCAGCTTCATCTTCCTGGCTTTTCACCCATAAAAACCCTTGAAGTCAGCCTTGAATCTGCTTTCTTAAATCCGACATACAACACATCTGCAAATCTCATTATGTCTACCATAACCATCATCTATTTATGAGCGTCTCTACCCCCTGGCAATACTGTGATTGTTTCACCTGGATTACTAGAGCTTCCTAATAACTGCCTTCCCTGCTCCCACCCAAGCCCCCTTTTAATGGGTTCTACACAAAGCAGACAAAGAGAATCTATTAAAATTTAAAGCAGATCACATGTAAAAGTCCTCAAGATCTTCCCCTTTCAGCCAAAATCATCAGAATGCCTTAGGAGATGTTACATGGTCTCCTCAACACTGCTGTCTTTCTGACCTCATCTACTAATCACACTTTAACTCATTCTGCTCCAGCCACATTGGCCTTGGCATTCCCAAAATATTCCAAGCATGCTCCTGCCTCAGGAATGCTGGACTTATGATCACTGTCCCAGCTCATTCTTTCCTAGATACACACAGTGATTCATTTCTTCTTCACTTCTATCATATTTTTATCCAATATCACTTCTTTCTGAGCAATTCCTGACAAGCAGGCTGCTGTCCCTGAACTCTCTGTCCCTACATCATCCTTCTACCACTCCCTGGGCATTAGGATTATTAAATTGAAGTAGAGTTGACATACAATGCTATATTAGTTTTAGGTGTACAACATAGTTATTTGACAATTCTATAGAGTGTTCAATGCTCACCATGATTAAATGTATTCCGCCATCGTACCTTGTTACTAAAGTATTATGGACTATATTCCCTATGCTGTACTTCTCATCTCCAGGACTTATTTGTTCTATAACTGGAAGTTATATGTCATCATCTTAGAGATTACATATTGTGCTTATTTCGTGTCTCTTTCTTTCCAAGAAAAAGTACACTCATTGAGGCTCAGTGTTTTTCTTTTGTTTTATCTATTTTATCTATTTTCTATTTACTTTAACTACATGCCCATCTTCTTGAACATTGTTTAGGACATTGTTGGTGCATAATAAATACTTGCTAAATGAATCAAATGTGTAAAAGTCCTTTATAAACTGTAATGTATAAATGAGGCATATTATTAACTCCTGAATGGGTAATAAGCACTTTCCACTCATATTTTCAATCTTTCAATGAACCCTTTGAGTATTTTTTCATCCCTATTGACATTTTAACAGTGTAGGCTTAAAGAGATTAGATCTGCTTGTTATCTAAACTGTCACAGCTAGTAAGCAGAGAGTAGGAATTCAAATCCAAATTTAACTGAAGAGGCTGACTTTCAACCATTAAACATGCTTACTTCATACAACAGTTCTACTGGATGTTAAGTGGATAGTTAAGGGATTTCATGATAGAAGTCTCGTAATAGATGGGGATTTACAGAGAAAAATCCTTCAAGAATATGTCAGGGATTGAAATGTCTCCAGAGTACTCTTGGAAGCCTGACATTTCAATTTATATCACTGCATGATATTCCTAATAAGCAAAAAATTAACTATTTGGGAGAAATGCATGATATTTTTGACAAGTCTAAGGACACAAATCTAGTTTTTTAGGAGTTTTATTCTCAGTACAGTATACTACACAGTTCATTCTCATTCCCTAAAGGAGTTAATCTGGGTTGTCACTGTCTTCATTCCAGATACATAACCAGTAGGATGAAATTTCCCACATTTCTGATTATTAAGATATAGATTTGGTCTCTGTGGCTCTTATTAAATACAAACCATCACATTTCTTATCCAGGTAAAACTGTCATTTTCATTGCTTCATTCCTGGTTGCCTACTCTTTAAAATCTTATTTCATTTAATTCCCCTACTATGTCAGGAGGGAGATTTGCACAAGGTCTTTTCAATGGAAAAAAAATGCTACAACCAGTCCCTAAGAGGCCAGATATACCAAAGCCTTACCTATATAAGTTCCAGGTGATATTCAGAAAAACACATACACACACACACACACACACACACACACACACACGGTAATGAAACATCTTAAATCACTCTAAACAATCAAAATTTGTTGTAACAATGTCCTTATTTTTAAGTTTAATCACTTCATCCATTAGAAGAGCTCTTGATTATTTCATGAAGCAAAGACTTTTTCACCCCCATATAGACACAGTTTTCAAGACTGGCTGATGCTGTTTCTGTGTGGCAGAGCATTAAAAATAATAAATGGGGGAGCATGGATAACCAGCTCTTCTTCTCCTTAGCCACTCCTAATGATAGAGCACACAATAATTGATGTTTAAGAAAATGACATGAAGTCATGTTTAAAAAGATACACTGTACCACATATTCCCAGTTGAAGAGTATGAGATGGTACACAATATAATTCAGTTTTATGTTATAATTTAGTTTTATGTTTAGTTTGGCACACTTGGGGAGTTTAGATTTTAGTTATCTGTGAAAATTACTTAATAATAATTATTGCATGAAAGTCAAAGTAGGATAGATTAACTGCTTAAAATATCCAAATATATGAAAAGAAAAAAAAAAACTTCGTTTAATCATGGAGTTCATAAACATTGGGAAAATCTAGTTCAAGGTCAAATTTTTTTTTAAGATTTTATTTATTTATTTGACAGAGAGAAATATCACAAGTAGGCAGAGAGGCAGGCAGAGAGAGAGGAGGAAGCAGGCTCCCTGCCAAGCAGAGAGCCTGATGCGGGACTTGATCCCAGGACCCTGAGACCAGGACCTGAGCCGAAGGCAGAGGCTTAACCCATTGAGCCACCCAGGTACCCTCAAGGTCAAGTTTTGAGGGAAGTCTAAAAACAGATGAGAATAAGATTGCCTTCAATTCTAAAAGTCTATTTTAAAAGTGTTGAGTATATAGTGAGTTATGCAAGGACATAACACGTTCCTGACACGAGAGAAAAGCACAGAATACTTTACCCAGGGGCACTCGGGCAGCACTTGCATCCGGGTTGATCCAGAAGGAGAGCCAGGAGAGAACCACTATCAGCAGGGTTGGGGCATAAACACCCATCATGTAAAAGCCGACCTGTCTCCTCAGGGTGAAGATGACTTCCACACAGGTGTAGTACCCTTTTTGGAAACAAACTTTATGTTAGAAATAGGAGGGGCCCACCTACCTACAGCAGCAAAAAACCAGTAAGGTACCTGTAAATTATAAGTCACTTCTATTTGAGACAGTTTCACAAAGTAAATTCCACAAAGAGAGTTTTCTCTTATAAATATATAATTTATTTGGTGTAAAGGTTGACATGAGGGGACCCGTCTCACCTGACCTTTCACAACCTTATTATGATGTTGAGAAATAGATACCACATGCTGCTCCACTATGTCAGGGTCACAGCTTTTAAGTCTTTGTTCAGGGAATTGGCAATGAACTTAAACTTTCCATTACCCATGGGCACCGTCAGAGCAACTGATCTGAAGGAGTCATATAGGGAGCAGTAAATTAAAGTGGAACAAGTCTAAAAAGAAACATTCCACGACGATGTATTGTCAGTATAATTTTTCGGCTACATGTACCACTTCTTATCTAGAAAGCATAGCAGTCTACAATAACTCCTATGCATACTTAAACCTTAAAAAATTAAGCATATTGGAAGTAAATCTTAGCAAGGATAAGAAATACATGTTTTCAGCCTATAGAGATAAAATATTATACAGGGTAGTTTTCTGATCGTCCTCTCAAGTCTGTCCCATCCGCCACTCCAGGTGTACAAACATGCTTTATGAGGGAAAGGACTTCACTGTCAGAAGCTGAGACAAATGCAGAAATTGCCTTACAACATAATTCTAGGGATGCCGTGACACCAGCTAGTCCCCCAAATTAATCATAAATTATGGGCAGCCTCATCGGAGCCTTTGCTGACTTGAGAAACAAAATAAGTGACAAGATATTCTCCAAGCACTGGAATAGAAGAGAGACTTCTCGATGTTTGAGACTTTTTTAAAAAAATGCTTTAGTCCTTTCAGTTAGCAATTTAAATATAATATTTAATGCTTGAAGTGCTTAATTTTGATAAAAATCTCATTTACCATTCAGAAAAAAGCAAGGCTATGTGCGAATAACAGAAAGTTAATATGTCTCCAATTGTGTTTAGCTTAAACACCAGTATTTCAAAATGCCAAAATAAAGAAATGAATAAATAAATAAAATAATTATGGGGAAAGGACAATATTTATTTTTTTGCTATTTTATATTTTAAAAGTAACATTTACTTAGTTTTCCTAGTTAGGAAGAATATACACACTTCTAGCACTAGAACAATCTTCAAATTCATTCATTAATGATACCTATGGTGGTACTGGCACACAATAGGGTCTTAAAAAATGTTAAATAAAAGAACAGCTATTCATATCCTCTTATTGAGTAGCTTAGACCAGAAATCTATCCTTTTCCCCGTGTGAATTATAATCATTGCTAACTCTGAGAGATTAGAAGGATATTGGGGCTAACATGTAACAAAAATAAAGAACTGACTGGAACTGAAGTAAATTCTAATTATGCCAAATGTTTCCAAATTATATAAAACAAAACAAACAAAAAAACACAGCATGTTTTTTTTTATTTTAAGTACATTAAAAGTAGAAAATCAATTTAAATTATTCACAGGTTTTTAAAAGATACAAGAGGTCAAACAATGAAAACTCCTTCCCTTGTGTCTTTCCACCACTCATCTTAACTTCCTGCCTGCATAAACAAGAACATGTTTCTAACTAAAAATCGTGTGCAAAATAGAATCTTTTATAATTCCAATTTTCTGCAATTAAGAGACTCACGGTACCTCCTAAAAGTGGTTCTGAAGTACCTGGCTTTGCAATAGCATCACTTACTCAAGTTCATTTTATGTGTACCTAGTGCCTAGTGCCTGTGAGATAAAGAACAACATGTATGTTGTTTACTTGACTGCATATTTTTAGGTAGCCTAAATTGTCACAAATATTACGACTTACTATAGGGCTGCTCACTTTAAAATGAATTTTGCATTCCATCCCACCATGTTTAAATGACAGCCTAAATAACAGGACTCTATATTCTGAAGCCAGTTTCCACCCCCTCCTTATATGAAGGCACCCACTAGGGGAGCTTCCCAGGACTGGGATGAATTTGGCAATAAAATATATGCTTGGATATAATAGTGATTTGCTCCATAAATTTTTATGAGAAACATTTCTTGATCTTTTTTGATCTTTTCCTAGTACTGTTACATTTATGAGAGGCAGGTGGGCAGCTAATTGATATAAATGTTCATTGGCAAATTCAATTTACTTTCTATTTCCTGTGAGGTTTTATTTCACTATTATTCACTTAGGCTTTCAATTTAAGTATTTCTGTATACTTGTTTTCCTATCCATCTCTCCACCTTTGTAACATCTATAATTATAAAAAACGGTAATTTTTAATAAAGTTAAAGCCAAGTCATCATTTCTGATTATTTCTGTACTAGTTAAAGAAAATACTGTCCATTATTTTATAAATGTTGCTGTCTATATCTTTTTCACTATTTTACATATTAGGCATTCATATATTTAGAAGTTTCCATATTTATAAATACATATCTAAATATTATCCAAATATTAAAATTTTTTACTTATATTCATATGATGATTCATGTAAACACTGATAACACATGCTTACTGAAACACAGTAAATGACAATTATCATTATGTTAGACATAAGTTCTTTTATCATTATTTTCTGTAGCTAATGAGAGATCAGCGACTTACTTAAAATAGCTCAAAAAGGACCACAAAAACTTTCGTGTTTATAATCTTGAGTAACCTCTCAAGCACTAAAATGAATCTTATTAATTGTATGTGTGTACCATATTAGAATATAGATCTATAAAAAGGCAGAGATGTCACCTTTATTCCTTGTTGCATCCCCAAATGAAGGTTTTTAGATGTAGGGCTTAAAGGTAAAAAAATAAGCACTCCCAGGAATTTCAATGCTGTCTCATAATGTTATGCTATTACATAAAATCAGAAATAAAATTACTAGCTTTATTTTCATCTTTAGACTAAGTTTAAAACTCCAATAGGGTCATTTCAAATTTCTCAAAACAATTTCGAGCCTATTCATTTTGAAATGTTAACCATATAATCTAGATGTGGATAACTATTTGCAAAGTGTAGGAGGACTGACTTCACAGGTGGTATAGCAATGTCAGACTCACTATTCCAGTCATCACTCAGTAACAGTATGACTTGGGTAAGTGTCTTTGGTCTATTATCCTAACATGTAAAAAAGGGAGAATAAATGTACTGAATACATAGGGTGGTTGTGAGAATTAAAATACAGAGTTCCTGCAGAGCACTTAAAATAATGCCTAACATACAGCAAGAAATCCAAAAGCTATCTACTAAATATGTGTTTCTACACAACAATCCCAAAAGGATCGCCCTTGTCTTTCAAGCTTTTTTTTTTTTTTCCATTACTAGGTGACCTGTCAAAGTTTCTAAACACTGTAGTCCATTTCCTTAATCTGAGTGAGTACAGAGAAAAGGAGTACAGTTCTTCGCGCAGCAGCTGACACTGATTTGCCTGCAACATTCAGTAAGTCCCTCAATCACTCTGCTCCTCAGTTATTTTCCGTTAAGTAAAGGAACTGGTTCAGAACTGTCAATAAGACACTAAAAGCCCATGTATCTATATGATACATGAGTGTTTTGATGGTCAAATTTTTTAAGGGTTCTCCGGTTGTCCTTTTTAAAAACTTTTATAATTTCTTTTAGCAGTGTAATATACTATAAACTCTATAACAGAAGGAGCTATTTATATATAAATGCTATATAAGCCACTAAATTATGTGAATGTCAGTGACAACGGATGCTTAAACTAACTTTATCTCCAAATTGCCTAAGTGTTGCATTTACTGTAGCACTGTAAATGTGCCAAAGTTCACTTTGCCTTTTTTTGTATTATATTTTGTCTTTGATGATGCCATGATGGCAGCATTATAAACTCAAACATCTGATCTCCCCGAATTCTACACAATTACACTAAACATTTTTATTTTTGCAAGTCAACATAAATGTTGCAATACATTAAATTATATCTATTTCTCTCTCTCACTTTTTAAGATTTATTTATTTATTTTAGAGAGAGTGAGAGTGAAAGAGCAGCCTTGGGTTGTGGGGGGTGGGCAGAGAGAGTTTCAAGCCGACTCCCTCCTGAGTACAGAGTTCTACACCACCTTGGTCTCAGGATCCTAGCCAAAATAAGTGTTGGGCGCTTAACCAACTGAACCACCCACATGCTCCTAATTATATCTATTTCTGAACACATTTGTCATATCTTTGTTTACTTCCTCATAGAAAATTAGAATTGCGTAGTTCAAAATTGAAATGATTAGTTTGAAAATAATGAGCCAAATTCAATCAGCCTTTTATGTATATTACTATAGGAAAAACCATTATATTTAATAACTAAAACCCTCAATAACTATAACTGTCAGTTGTGACTCAAATGTTGAATATGAATCATATTATTAAAGTATTGATTAGTAGGTATATTTTCATTTCTGCAAAGCTTGAGGTAATGTAATGAATGAGGTTAATTTGTTGTGCTTTTCACAATTAGCTGTTCCATAACTTAGGCCAACAATATTATACAGGGAATATTTACTGATGCCCAGTTATTCTCCACACTTACCGTTTCCTGTGCAGCATAAAAATCAGTGCTTTCTATAACTAAGAAAACGGGTCAACCAACGTCTAAACCTGTCTAAAAGACAAGTTTGTATGATGACTACATTCATCAAATCCATGATCTTTGGTCCCAAACTGAAACTTGCCAGAAAAAGAGTTTTTTGGTAACACCTAAGAAAACTATTGCCTGGGAGAGTTCATATTACTAAAATAAAAAATTGAAAACCTCTTGTTACGTAGAGTTACATAAAAGCAAAACTATGTAGTAATAAACATTTTTAAGAACTTTGGTGGATGTCATTTTATGAAAAATTTAAATATATGAAGGTAAAGATAAACTAGTAAATACTGAACTCACTTTTTAACTAATTTTCTTCTATTCTGTTCCTGGCATATGTTAAAATTGAAACAAACCTTTGAAACAGGACTTAGTTTTGTTTAATTCAAAGAATATTACTTACCAGTGCCTTTATAGTATTTTGTACAGTTGCCATATTCAATATCTTCCTTTTTAATATCAAACTGAGGCAAAGCGATTTTTTCTAACTGAACAGGATCCCCTGACTGCCAGATAAATCGTAAATCATCAGTTGTGTAGCCAACTATAAACAAAAGTAAATAAATAAAAATATTAGTTTGAAATGTAATTAATACTTTCTTAATATTTTAAGAATCCAATTATTACACACATAAATGATAAAATAACAGGCCATGCTTCTATGAAACTCTTGCTAAAAATGCAGAGATAAAATCTATAGCTATCAATGAAAACAGTAGCACAAATTTACAGATAATTGGCTTAAAGAAAGAACAAGCTAAAACAATGAGCATATGGTAAATAGTTACAATCTCACTGCCTCCTATATAGTAGCATACTTTGCTATGTCAGAATTCAGAGCTGTCATTAATAAAAAGTAATAAATAAGTCATACTAGCTTTCTGAATATATTCAGAATAAATTCGTTCACAATTATACAATGTGCTACCTGAAAACTTAAAAAAAAAACTGAAGCACAAATCACTTACATTTTTGAAGAAAGAACTACAAACTTCCCTAAGGGAGTTGCATTGCACAGGAAAGCAGGAAAACAGTCTCTCGAGTGGACATCATTATTAAATGCAAAAGCACATATTTTGGGTTTAGGTAATATGGCTACAACTCAAGGGTCCTATGGGGTTTTATAGCATATCATAGCCTACCATTCAACTATAAGTAGTTGGATTTTTCAAAGCAATACTTCAGTGCATCTGACAATAGATTTGAATATAAATACCCAGTTGGAATTTTTTACACAAATACATATTAACATAGGCATAAATAGATACAACACACAAAAACGTACATACATACATACACTTCATCTGCAAAATCTCAATTTATACTTAGAAAGCAGTAGAGATTGTTCAAATTTAGGTTCCAGCTTCAGTAAATTTTTTTTTTAAAACAGCAGATAACCACAAAGTAACTTTAAAGCATATCATCTAGCAAGTATATATACAAGATATTTTACAAGGCTATTCTTTATTTTTTTGCTGAAATAGGTCACTGAATATAGGTCTTCAGGCTAAGGCTTCCTTATTATAGTATTAGTTTTTCAAGCTTTATGTCCTACTTTTTTTTTCAAAAGATAACCATGACTGGCAAATTAACTGATATATTTTAAAGATAATTATTTCAATAATTATTTCAGTTAATATACCTTATACCTTAATGTGGTATATCTTTCATGAAGTGAAAAACATATGATCATAGAAACACAAAAATCCCAATTTAAAAAAAAAAACTTTTTAGACAATTCACAGAAAATGACTATTTGGTAGGATTTAGGTGCTATTTTTTAATATTTTCAATTTTTCTGATCTGAACATGGGGCTTTAACAGTAGAACAGTTATTAAGATATGGTTTTCTCCTTTATTTACATTATCAATCCAAATGATGATGGCAGTTGGGAAAATTTAGAAGTGTACATCTACATAAACTGAAAGCAAAACCTTGCACCCAGAAGATGTGTCTATCTTAGTAATTATTACAGTAAAAGAATAGCAATTTTCCTAAATAAATTATTCTACTGACTATTGGTAATAAAAAGCATTAGTCTGACCATTGTTATCTAATAGATTAGTAGAATATATTGTTTAGAGATTTTAAGAATTTGTATTCCTATAGTCACTTAGGGTCTCATTTACATACAGCTCTCCAGTTGCATCTTGCAACGTTGTGTATCCATGGGAAACAAGGTCAAGTCCAAAGGGCATGAAAGAGTAATAGATAACCTGAAAGTAGAAACAGAGGTCTTAGAAGTCACTTAATGTGCTTGTCTGTGACAATATGAATTTATATATATATAAAATAATCTGAACATATATATATATGGGGCTGTACAAATATTATTAATTAATATTATTAATATTATTAAAGAGTACCTCATGCTGACAAGAACATCTCCATCACGAAAAATAAAAAGAAGGATATTTTCCTGGGTCACATCATGAAAATTGGCACTTTTTTCATTTGCAAAAAATAAGTCAGGTTTCCATAGACATTTGTACATTGTGGGATCCACCGTCAGTGCGTCCGAGCCCCGAAAATCACTAGGGAGCTTCAGCCTGGGATCATTCCATTTCTGTCTCAAGAAGATGTTAACTCTATAGTCCTGGAAAAAAATTGTGTGCATGTGTGTGTTTACTGCTATTTGAAAGAATATATTCAGCACCAGAATAAAAAGAGTTTCAGTGATAAGCAGCACAGATATTTTTATTCTCCCCCCATTAAACAGGATCAAAACAGCTTGGTCATGAAATATAAAGACACCATTGTGTCTATCTAATAACTTCACAGAAATTTCCTTAGCACTTGCTAGCTCTAATATCAAAATATAACTTTACCAATAATTGTTTCACCTTTTTACAAATACCAGTTATGCCAGTTGGTTAAGTGGTATTATCATAAAAACATGAGATTACTAAATTTTGTCATTCTTCCCCCAAAAAAGTAGAATAAAATTTAATTAAAAATAGATAAGAAGCCAAGGGAAAATATTTCTACTTGCCTTTTACTAAGTAGCAAGCTATAAAAACAATATATAACATGTATATATGTCTATAACACATATACTTATCTACATATATGTAAGAAGGAAAAGATAAACTATTCTTGACTACTCATATGTGTATATGATTGTAGAGAGGATGTGAAATAGTCAAATGAGACTTGCATCATGCAAAACAGATTAAGTATATCAAAATTTGAGTTACGTTTATTTAAATAAGAAAAATGTTTTGAAATCCACTAAATAGCTGGCCATTTTACTTCAGTTTTTTGTCTATCTTCAAAATACTCATTTTAGGGGCACCTGGGTGGCTCAGTGAGTTAAAGCCTCTGCCTTCGGCTCAGGTCATGGTCTCAGGGTCCTGGGATCGAGCCCTACATTGGGCTCTTTGCTCAGCGGGGAGCTTGCTTTCCTTCCTCTCTCTCTGCCTGTCTCTCTGCCTACTTGTGATCTCTGTCAAATGAATAGATAAAATCTTTAAAAAAAAATACTCATTTTAAAACTTTGTAAAAATTGAATTATGTCAAGACATAGATCTTAAGAATATGTGAACCTAGAAACATGTTTAGTAGCTTAATACATTTTATATCACCAGTGAAATGGGGTGATATAAGCTGCCACAAATCAGCTTGTTAGCATATACATACTTAGCACTGAGCATGGTGCTCAGGCCTTTTGATTTTAATTTTACATACTGTACTCAGAACATGCACAGAAGTGCTCAAGGTAAAAATTGTTTTGGGCTTCAGCTTTGCTCTCAGTCATTCAAAATTCAGCCTTGCTTTCAGTCATTCAAAATTCACAAAATACTGTCTATTCATAGCCTTCCAACATGATGAAAATGAATTAAAATCTTAAACTTCAAATCAAAATCCAAATAAGTAACTAGGAAGAGGTTATAGATCATCTTTTACTAAGTAATAAGAATAGATTTCTATGAAACCTAAGTGCACATGTTTTATATATGTATAACATATAAAATAAAATATAATCAAGGAGCAGTAACTGTCCCAGTAAAAAAGCTTGGAAAATTTACTTTCTCACATGATCTTCAGACTCTGTGTAATAACTGTAGAAGGGCAAGGTACGTAGTAATGACATCCACATATTGAAGTATAGATAATGAAATAAAATTTAAACTACCTACATCTCATAGCTACTCTAAACTTAAGATTTATTAAAAAATTCAACATGTATAATACAAATCGATTCTTAAAAATCATATGCAGATGATACTAGAGGACCAAAGTCAAATAAATTAAAGATTATATAAGCTGGCACTGAACATACCTGCAGCACTGATTAAAAAAAAAAAAAGATAACATCTTTCTAATCAAATGAACATGGAATTAAGGAGGGAATAAAGGAGGCCTAGAACTCTGGAAAATAAAGAGCTGCATTGTACAACTACATGAACTGTCAACTGAAACTCATAATGGGACTTAATTGCTTCACATCTGACAGTGATTATGACAAAAAGAACTAACTCAGACACGTCCAAAACAAAGGCTTATCTATATCACATGGTGAGACTTCCAGAATACCTCATCTTGCTTCCTGATGCAAGCTTTTTTCCATTCCAGGCAAACCTGCATGGCCCTCCCCTTTAAAAAGAATACACATTAGGTTCAATTATTTTCTTTTTTCGAAAAAAGATTTATTTGAGAGACAGAGAGTACACAAGGAGGGGCAGGAGGAAGAAGAGAGAGAATCTCAAGTAGACTCCCTGCTGAGCAGAGAGTCCAATATGGGGCTCCATCCCACGACCCTGAGATCATGACCTGAGCCAAAACCAAACCTCCAACACTGAACCCACTGGGCCACCCAGGTGCCCTGGGGTTTAATTTTCTAATAAGACACCAATTACATTACCTTAGCTAAAGCACATGGTTGACATACACTTGACATCACTTTGAACACTTAACAGTATTCAACTTTAAATTATTAGCTAAAAACTTCCTTGGAATGACCTGCTTAAATTATCAGCATTCAAAATTACATACACTAAAGCTATTTTATTACCTTCTCTATGTACTGTGTCTTATCAAAGGTATATCATCAAAAACTACATCTTTAAACTTCCATATTTAAAATGTGCATTCACAATGTCATGATAAAATATACATCCTTAACTTGTTTGCAAGGATTAGTATGAAAAATAACCAGGTGACGTTGCTATGTATCTGTAAACATGTTATTAAAGCCATAACTCCTTATTTTGGTCAATGACCATCACATGAAAATACACAAGGTAAGTTCTTCTTTATGTAATTTTTCATTTGTTTATACATATATAACTACAATACAACTATTTAGGTATTTACTATGTGCTAGGCATATTTAGTCCAAGGCTTTGCAAAAAATAAATCTATTCCTCAGAGTTTATACTAAAAATACTTTCCTGATTCTCTTATATGCTTCCTATTACAGGAAAGCAAGACTGAACTATCGTATCATGTTTTTCTTTTCACCTGGAAGCTATGGCACTGAAGACTAAATTCTACAGCCAGTTGAATTAATAATTTCTCTTTCATATCCTTGTATGACTATCACTGCATGGCTCTTGCACATTTAGTCCTATTTCAATTATTACCTTGCATTTTTTTTGTTATTATGATATACCTAAAACACTTGACAGAAATACAGATGAATTCCTGGACAAGTTCTAGCAGTTTTGGAGTGGAGTCTTTTGGGTTTTCCACATATAGTATCATATCATCTGCGAAGAGTGATAGTTTGACTTCTTCACCAATTTGGATGCCTTTAATTTCTTTTTGTTGTCTGATTGCTGAGGCTAGGACTTCTAGTACTACGTTGAATAGCAGCGGTGTCAAAAGTAAAATAACACTTGAGGGATTGTCATTTTTTAAAAGAATATTTATTTATTTGACAGAGAGAGGGAGAGAGCGAGAGAGCACAAGCAGATGGAAAAGCAGGGAGGAGGAGAGGGAGAAGCAGGCTCCGCACCAAGCAAGGAGCCTGATGTGGGACTCTATCCCAGGACCGTGGGATCATGACCTGAGCCAAAGGCAGACCCTTAACCAACTGAGCCACCAAGGTACCCTGGATTGTCATATTCTTGACAAGAGTCTGTCAGCATTGTTTGGATGCCACTTCCCAGAAACTTTGCCAATGTGGCTTTTAGAATCAGGATGCTTTATTTTAGTCTAAAATTAGGTTTTCATATTTTAATAGAATGTTAGCTCTATGTTTAGAGATACAGATATTAAGACCTATTGGTATTCTTTAGATGAAAACAACTGCATTTTGGAATGTATGCTAGTTTACATCTTAGTAATTAATTTCCGATGACATATCGATATTTTATAACAATACTCAAGATATCTGACAGGAGTTAAAGCAATTCTAAGCTTTAACTTGGGCATATTTTGCATAATTAAAAAGAAGCCACCTTGTAATATCTGGGGTAGAAATTTAGAAATTACCCCAGAATTACTACTGAATTCTCCTTAAAATCTCCATACATACACACATTCTTTGGGGAACACAATTCTATCTCCAAAAATTGTATGGGTAACTCATCTGAAATCATATAGCAAAGTTATTTTTCTTTTAAAATTTTAAAGTAATTTGAATGGTGCTTCCCCATGTGAAGTTCATTCTTCTAAATCCTTCTTGAAGTCTAATCAGAGTTTCCATCAATCCAAGAATATCTTTATAATGCTTATATCTTTATATCAGTTATTAAATTCAAAACATTTTAACCACCCAAAAGCTGATTAAAGCCCAGCGTGGCCCTACATAGTATCAAAGGCTTTGACAGAACAAACCTATCTGTGGGAAAAATTACAAAATTACAAATTATATAAGAACGTTTTAATGCCATCCTTTTTAAAATTCTATCATCATAAATAATTTTTTGTAGTTATATTAATCAAATTATAAAGTCTAATATAATGGAATCAACATGGACTTGGAAATACAAAGTTTCTCACTCAAGTTTCAGCTCTGAATCTTATAGCTTTGACTCTGAGCAAGTTTCTTAAACTGTCTGAACTCAATTTTTTAATATAAAAAAATAAGAATCTTAATTCCTAATGTGATAATTCAATAAAATCCTCAATATAAAAGATTAATATAATACCCGCTATATAAATGTCAGTTTCCCTTCCATTAAACATCCTTGAGAATCTAGCTGCAGAGTATATCATTTACTTCCCGAAAATGTTTATTTAAATTCCTCCTAAATCTCTAGGTGATAGGTTGGCTCATTCATTCAATTCAAAAATTATTTATTAACCATATATTCCTTTCCATGCTCTAGGTACTAAGGACACACTATGAGTACTCTCAGACTTCAAAGAAATAATTGTCAGTTACATTGACAATCAGTCAAATATAAAACAATTTGAAAAAGACTCTGAAAATGGAAATAGATTGCTATGGGGCATGTAGACTCAGGATTAGTTAAAAGTAACAAGAACTGACACCTACACTGAGACTTGAAGACAGGACAATTAGACAAATGTGGGTCTGAATTTTGTCCTATTATGTGTCCTAAGGCTAGTCACTTAACTTCTCTGAGCTTTAAATTCATCAATAAAATTAATCCTCAGTTATTCACAAGAATCAAATGAAAAGTTGTACCTAAAGCACAAAACCTGGAACAAAGAGGGTACTCAAAAGTTAACTAATTTATTATATGTATTATTAACTTTATTACCATTATAGTTATTATCACCACTTTGAAAAGGTTCACAATTACCACTGGCAGCATTCCTTTTCTATAGTTACAAAGATGCCACCTGAAAGTTTCAATTGGTTACTGAACATCAAAACTCACTTTAATTCTATTCTTTAAAAGATTTTTAAAAATGTTTTTTGGGTAACAGATGTGAAGACTATGTTAGTAGCTGGTTGTAAAAAGATGAATATAGGGGCACCTGGGTGGCTCAGTGGGTTAAGCCTCTGCCTTCGGCTCAGGTCATGATCCCAGGGTCCTGGGATCGAGCCCCACATCGGGCTCTCTGCTCCGCAGGGAGCCTGCCTCCTCCTCTCTCTCTGCCTGCCTCTCTGCCTAGTTGTGATTTCTCTCTGTCAAATAAATAAAATATTAAAAAAAAAAAAACCTGCACATCCATGTTTATAGCAGCTGTATTCATAATTGCCTAAACTTGGAAGCAACCAAGATGTCCTTCAGTGAGTGAATGGATAAACTGTGGTACATCCAGACAAAAGAATATTAGTCAGCAAGAAAAAGAAATAAGCTATCAAGCCATAAAAATACATGCAGGAACCTTACATACATGCCAGTAAATAAAAGAAGCCAATCTGAAAAGGCTATATGCTGCATGATTCCAACTATATGACATTCTGGAAAAGGCAAAACTTGGATATAGTAAAAATCAATCAATCAATCAATCAACAATCAGTGGTTGCCAAGGATTATAGGGGAGGGAAAGATGAACAGGTAGAACCAGAGGACTTTTAGGTAGTAAAATTCTTCTATATGAAATTATAACTGGATACATATGTCCAAACATTTGTCAAAACTCATAAAATGAACAAGAGCAAACCCTAATGTAATCTACAGACTTTGGTGCTATTGTAGCTTCACTGATTGCAACAAATGCACCCCTTTGGTGCAGAGGTTGATAGTGGGGGAGGTCGTGGATAGGTGGAGTAGGGGGTATATGAGAACTCTCTGTATTTTCTGCTCCATTTTGCTGTGAAGATAAAACTGCTCTAAAAAAAAAGTCCAGTTTTAAAAGTAAAGTACTTGGTACATAAATACATTTCAAAGATGTCTACTGCATACAACTATGCAATAGCCAAAACCAAACCAAAACAAACAAAAAACAAAAAACAAAAGCCCAGAAACAATCTAAAATCCATCAGGGAGGACAGATTAGTAAAATGTGTTATGTTCATATGAAAGAATGATATTTAACATTAAAAGTATGAACATGATTTATATAAAACAATATGATAGTTCTCTCAAAAACAGAGGGGTAGTGCAAGTTTCTTCTGAGAAAGTACCCTCATGAAAAACTCTATAGCAAAATTTGCTATGAAGAACCAATAAACATGAAGATATGTTCTGCCCCACTGCAAAAGAAAAACAATGAAAAGCAAGATTCTATTTTTCCCTTTGCCCATGAAGTTAGAAATGATGATGAGTAATCCTACTTATCACAGGTATAGAGAGTTGGCACATTCATACACCACCAATAGCAACATAAATGAATAAACTTTCCTGTAGTATAAACTAACCTGGACAGTTATTTGGCAATATGTATCAAAATTTAAAGAAAATTAAATAAATTTCAACAAAGTAACACATTCCAAGAAAGATATGTACAAAAGTTACAAACGGTGGGTGCAAAATATAGTATAAACCAAACGAAAGGGAATAGACATGAAGGTAAGAAAAATCAAAATTTGGAAATAAGGAAAAAATATTATTATTCACCCTTTTAATATCCTGCTGAAACAATTCATAACAAGCCCACCTAAGGGTTGTGGGGTTCTCTAGGAAAGTGTATCTTTGTCTGACTTGCCATCTTGTATTAGTTAGGGCCTAGATTCTGCAAAAGTAGGTAAGATACAGAAGATTCATGAATTGCAAATTGTATCTGCCTGGTACAGATGCAAATATTGTATGTCAGGGAGAAAAGATATCCCCAAAGATTACACCTTTATTGCCCTGTGAGACATTAACAAGCCTGTGTCTAATTTAGCAATCTAATTTCAGCATTCATTCTTTCACTTCAAGCTCCTGAATTTTCCACTGAAGCAGCTTTACTATCCTGCTGGGCCCCTCACTAATGACTTAAATAAATCACTAACATGTCCATACTTCCTCAGTAAATGTACATTTTTCACTTTTAAGTAATTATACTTTGTCCTCAAAAACTCAACAGAAATACCATATGATCCAGCAATTCCACTCCTAGGTATAAATCCAAAAGAACTGAAATCAGAGACTCCAACAAATACTCCATGCTCATTGCAGCATTATTCACAAGAGCCAAAAGATGGAAACAACCCAAGCATCCATCAAGAGGTAAATGGATAAATGAAATGGGGAATACAGGCATACCTTGGAGAAACTGTGGGTTCAGTTCCAGATCACTGCAATAAAGTGAATATTGCAATGAAGCAAATCAAATGAATTGTCTGATTTTCTAGTGAATATAAAAGTTATATTTACATTGTACTATGTATAGTCTATTAATGTGTGATAACACTATGTCTAAAAAGTGTACATATCTTAAAAATACTTTATTATTAAAAAAAATACTAACATTCACCTAATCTTTCAATGAGTCATAGTATTTTTTTTACTGGTGGTGGGTCTGGCCTCAATGTTGATGGCTGCTGACTGACCAGGCTGGTGGCTGCTAAAGATCAAAGTGGTTGGCAATTTCTTACAAGAAGACAACAGTGAAGTTTGCCACTCTTCCTTTCATGAACAATTTCTCTGTAGCATGTGATGCTGTTTGATAGCATTTTATCCACAGCAAAACTTCTTTCAAAACTGGTGTCTGTCCTCTCAAACCCTGCTGCTGCTTTATCAACCAAGTTTATGTCATGTTCTGAATCCTTTGTTGTCATTTTAACAATCTACACAATGTCTTCATGGAGTGGATTGCATCTCAAGAAAACACTTTCTTTGCTCATTGAAAAGAAACAACTCCTCATCCATTCATGTTTGATCATGAACTTGCAGCAGTGCAGTCACATCCTCAGGCTCTACATCTAATTCTAGTTCTCTCACTATTTCCACTGTATCTTCAGCAACCTCCTCTACTTCAGGTCTTGAACCCCTCAAAGTCATCCATAAGGTTTGGAATCAGCTTCCAAACTCCTGTTCATATTGGTATTTTGACCACTTCCCACAAATCACAAATGTTCTTAATAGTATCTAAAATGCTGTATCCCTTCCAAAAGTTTTCAATTTACTTTGCCCAGATCCATCAGAGGAATAACTATGTATGACCGAAATAGCCTTGCAGAATGCTTTTCTTAAATAATAAAACTTGAAGGTCAAAATTACTTCTTAATCTCTGGGCTGCAGAATGGATGCTGTATTAGCAGGTATGGAGACAACATTAATATTGTTGCCCAACTCCATCAAAACGGTTGGATGACCAAAAGTATGGTGAAGAAGCAGTCATACTTTGAAAGGAATCTTTTTTTAGAGCACTAGGTCTCAGTAGTGGGTCTAAAATATTCAGTAAACCATGCCGTAAACAGCTGGCTGTGATGCCAGCTTTGCTGTACCACTGACAGAGCACAGAGTAGATTTAGCATACTTCTTAAGGGCCTGGGGTTTTCAGAATGGTAATGAACACTGGCTTCCATTTCAAGTTGTCAACTGCACTAGCCCCCAACAAGAGAGTCAGTCTGTCTTTTGAAGCTTTGAAACCAGGCATCGACTTCTCCTCTCGGGCTATGAAAGTCCTTGATGGCATCTTCTTCCAATAGAAGGCTGTTTTGTGTACAGAGAAAATCCGTTGTTCAGGGTAGCCGCCCTCATGGATGCCCTCAGGTGGATCTTCTGGAGAATTTGCTGCAGCTTCTCTGTCCGCACATGCTGCTTCACTTTGCACATCAATGTTATGGAGACGGCTTCTTTCCTTAAGCCTCTTGAACCAACCTTTGTTAGCTTGAAACTTTTCTTCTGCAGCTTCCTCACCTCTCTTGGCCTTCATAAAACTGAGAAGACTTAGAGCCTTGCTCTGGATTAGGCTCTGGCTTAGGGGAATGTTGTAGCTGGTTTGACCTTCTATCCAGACCACTAAACAAGGCTAATTCGCTTTCTTATCATTCATGTGTTCACTGGTGTAGCATTTTTAATTTTCTCGCAGAACTTTTCCTTTGCATCCACAACACGGCTGTTTGGTGCAAGAGACCTAACCTTTGGCCTATCTTGGTTTGTGACATGCCTTCCTCACTAAGCTTGATCAATTCTATCTTTGATTTAAAGTGAGGTATGTGATTCTTCCTTTCACTTGAACACTTAGAGGCCATTGTCTTGTTATTAACTGGCCTAATTTCAGTATTGTGTATCTCAGGGGAGGGAGGCCCATGGACAGGGAAAGAGACAGAAAATGGCTGGTTGGTAGAATAGTCAGAACACATACAACATTTATCAATTAAGTTTTCCATCTTACAAGACCTTGGTTCCTGATGCCCTAAAACAATCGTAAGACTAACATCAAAGATCACAGATCATCATAACAAATATAATATTAATAATAGAGTTTGAAATATTTTGTGAATTACCAAATGTGACAACAAGACAACAAGTAAGCAAATACTGTTGGAAAAATGACATCAATAAACTTGCTCATTGCAGGATGCCACAAAGTTCCAATCTGTAAAAAAAACACAGTATCTACAAAGCACAATAAAACAAGGTATGCCTGTATATACATATGCCCTAAGGAATATTATTTGGCTGTAAAAAAGAATGAAATTTTGATGCCTGTTATGACATAAATGAATCTTGAAAACATAAGGAAAAAAAAAGAAAAAGATTAATGAAGAGTTTCTCCATAAGTATTAGTTAGAGTAGGAATCCAAAGCAAAAAAATAAATGAATAACCCTGGGAAGGACATGCATTCAAAGGGCAGGCTAGAAGACTGAGGAAAAAAGAAAACACTGAAAATGTGCTTTCACCAAACCAAATAGGCCAAAGCTTTGAGAAGGTCAACAGCAGCAGGTGTCATACAGTGACAAGCACAGCCATACTGAATACTCTCAGCGAATGAGAAAGCCATGAAAATTTTAGCAAAAGTATTTTTGGTAGAGTGGCATATTAAAAGCAAGATTATGGAGGATTAAGAAGTGAACAAAGGACAAAATTCCTATCTATAATATGGGGGTAGTAATAACTTACCCACAAAGATAGGGGTATTATAGACATTAAATGAGATAGTATACTAAGTATATGAACTGCACTTGGCCATATTAAAGGCTAGACAAGTATACTGCCTCACTAGGATACACCCTTTATGCTGCTGTTATCCTTCTATATTGGTAACACAGATTAATAAGGCTCTTTTTTTTGCTTCAAAAAAATTCTGCATCCAGTGTAACTCATTTAGTTTGTTCTGTACTGTGTTGATCAAGCAATAACTATTTTTTTGTTTGCTTACCTTAAAGATTTTATTATTTATTTGAGAGAAAGAGAGAGAAAGAAAGAAAGCATAAGTCAGAAGGGCAGAGGGAGAGGGAGAAGCAGGTTCCCTGCTGAGCAGGGAGCCCAATGCAGGGCTTGATCCCAGGACCCCGAGATCATGACCTGAGCTGAAGGCAGATGCTTAACTGACTGAGGCACCCAGTGCCCCCAACCAACAATTATTCTTAACAGTAATCTACTTCAAAGTCACAAATCTTGACACAGTGCTAAAATCTGCTTCTGAGCATCTCCTGAATTATTCTTCGTGCTTTCAACTGCTCCACTGTAAGCTTAACACACCACATAACTTCAAATCTCCACTGAAATCCTTTTCTTAATTTTTTAGTAGAATTCCAGAGTTGTATTATAATAGCATCACCAAAAATCTGGAAATTGGTTATTTCATTGTATCAGTCTTGGCCATTATTTCTTATTATTTCCTTATAAAAGTCCTGCAAAAATGCTTTTCTATTAGCTGTGTAGTCACATATCATTATGATTCAATCCAAGTTGTAGCAAGTTTATATATCTTTTAAGAGTGTTTTAAAATTTTACAGTTTAAATTAATAGTTTGAGTTTAACATTCATTAAAAGATAAAAGCTCATTAGTTGCTTTGGTTAATGTTTTATGAGCATTTCTAAATAATTGCTAGTTATTGGCATTTCAAATGTTCTATATTAAGATAACTATCTTTGAAACCTATTTATTTTCATTTTCAATTAGTCAATCACAGTAATTATAGCTTTATCGTTTATTTTGCAATGAACAAATTCCCATCAGAAACAGACTTCTTTTATCAGTGGGAAATTACTTAATTGTTTTTAAAGAACTTGGTGACAAATACTACTCATTGTTCATTCCAAAGAGCACACTATTAGTCATTATCTGGAAAATGGATGTTCTCCAAAATTTTCAGTCCCAATTAAGACCCAAATTCAACTATTACTTCAAGGCAATAAAACATTTCACAACAAGACATTAAAACTGGTTAAGTTTTATTATTGATATTTTAATATTTAAAAAATGTTTATACTTTGTATTATTGTTAGGATAGTTATTCTGGTTAGTTATAATTTACCTGCTTCTCACACAGGGAATCTCTAACTCATCTGTAGTCTTTACATTATAATAAAAATATTAACATTCAAGGCAATGAAGGAGATCAGCTCTCATAGCATCTGGCAGCATTATAATTAAAGTTCTGTCAAAGAGCTGTTATAAGCCTGGTTTGAAAAGATTTAAATTTAGTCATTAGTGAAGTTAGATATTTCATGTAAGAATTATGAATTAACAAAATGCCACTAAAATTTTTTAGGTTCTATTTTAGCAATTATTCCCAATATGTCATTTTGTAAAAAAAAAAATAGTTAAATATTGTTTAGTAACACCTTATAAATATTTAAAAATTCTAGACCTATTCCAATATTCCATGTGTATTAGGAGTGCCTGCTAGGTGGTACAGTGATGCCTCCCTGAACTATGAACTCCATAAGAGTGGCAGTCTGTTGGTCTGAATAGAAAGTACCCAACATGATTCTATTTAATACATATTACTGTCACATTTTGACAGGTTAGGATATTTGTCTAGTATTATTAATACCATTAATTTAATTTCTCCTATATCAATTGATAACCATGACAAATTACTGGAAGAAGAAAATAAAACTTGAGCATTTCTCATCCTTCCTTATTGCCTAATATGATGTTTAATCACCAATACTTCTAAATAATACAGCTAGGAGAAAAAAGGGAAGAGGAAAGTATCCATGACAAATCATATTATTCTTCATTTTAAGGCAGATACTAAAAAAGTAACTTTGACAAAAAAAGAGAATGAAATACATTTTTAACAACTAAAAATATATTCTCTTTCAAATTATGTCCTTATTACAATTAACAAGTGAGAGTATTTAGTAATCACTAAATTCAAAACCATTGATTATTTTCCCATATCCATATATGAAAAAGTTATATACACAATCAGATAACTCTCCCGTAGCATTTAGGATGAAGTTATTTGCCATTAGATAACCTTCCAATAGAATTTGGGAGGAAAAAAAATGCATTAACAAAGTGTTCATCAGCACATGTATGAGTTTCCCTTGCTGCTGTAACAAAATTATCAAAATTTAGTGATTTAGGGCGCCTGTGTGGGTCAGTGGGTTAAAGCCGCTGCCTTTGGCTCAGGTCATGATCTCGGGGTCCTGGGATCGAGTCCCGCATTGGGCTCTCTGCTCAGCAGGGAGCCTGTTTCCCTCTCTCTCTGCCTGCCTCTCTATCTACTTGTGATCTCTCTCTGTCAAATAAATAAATAAAATCTTAAAAAAAATTTAGTGATTTAAAACATCATAAATTATTACTTACAGTTCTGGAATTCGAAACATCATAATTAGTTTCATGGGACTAAAGTCACAGTATCTGTAAGGCTGACTCTTTCTTAAGGAGCTGAAGAGAGACTCCATTTTCTTGCATTTTCAGTGTCTAGAGGCCGCCTATGTTCCTTGACCGATACATAACTTCCTTGCATCACTCCACGTTCACACTGTTTTGATCACATCTACCACTACTGACTCTGATCTTCCTGCCTCCTGCTTAGAAGGACACTGTGATGATAGTGGGCCCACTTGGATAACCAGAATAATCTCCCCAACTCAAGATCCTTACTTTAATTATAAACACACAGTCTCTTTTATTGTGTAAAATACCTTATTCACAGGTTCTGAGATTAGGACAAGGACAGTTTGAGGGAACATTATTTAGATTACCGCAGGGTACAGACCTGAATATTGATCATATGAGAAAAAAATAAACATAAAAACCTCTTGAGACTCTGTGTATCTAAGATGCAAAATAGAGAAAAATGGGGGACAATATGTCTAACATTATTCTACAGTGAAATAATGCCTGGAAAGTTAATGATAAAAGCAACAAGATAAAAAGAATAGTAAGCTAAGACAAGTTTTAAGGAAAGAAACATAAGTTTATATAAAGGGAAATACATAAAATTGTTTCTAAAACAACATAGATAAATAATTGCCAAGAACCATAATTCAGCTCTTTTAACAGTTCCCAAATGTGGCTCCTTTTTTTTTTTTTTTTTTTTTTTTCCTGACAGGCACACTGGGTTGCTCAAAAAGAGTCAAAGTCTACTGAGATAAATAATAAGTCATGCAGCAGAAAGGCTCTGAAAGTCTGATGGGACCATGAATTGTAGTGTAATCATAATTCAGTATAATCATGAAGCATGCCTCAACCAAAGAAAGAACAAGGTTTATACAAACAGTCTCCTATTTCCATGAAATAGCTCTTATGTGTTTCTGATGAAGTCTGTGCATTGATTATTATAATAAACCATACTACCTAATTTTTTCCTCACAAGTACAACAGTTCACATTTTTATTTATGAAAATCCCAGTGATTTAAGCCAAAGATAAGAACCAAATGGAAAAATCAACATATACTACAATCATAACCACAGAGCAGATGCCTCCTGGCCTCTAAAAAACCATTCTTCTCATAGTTCTGAATACTCTTTTCAGTTGCCACAGGTAGTAGCATACAAACTGATAAAATCAGAACTTGAAATTAGGATTATTACATTTATTAGATAATTTTGGTGAAGTTAGTATTAATGTCAGTAAATGCCACATATAGTATTTATAATGATACCATTCAAAAATATAAGTTAGTGGAATGCAAATAAACACAGATACAGGAAAAAGGAATTATAATGCTATAAAATGAGATAATGAAACAAGCTGAAAGGGCATATAACCATGGAAGTGTAGAAGATCTTAAGGAATACTAATATGGCTATAATTTTTCCTTCACTACACAATTATGGCTTCTGAATAAGTGTGAGATTACTTTTAATTTAGTCACCAATAGTTAGCATCTGAATAAAAAAAAAATAAGCACAAAGAAATGGTTTCCAAATGGAATTGGTTCAAATTTCCTAACAATGTAAATGCCTATAAACTTGATTGCTTCTTTGATAATCAACATTATCTGTTGGAAAAATGGAATGGTTGCCCTCCCCTTTCAGAAGCTGCCCTACATCTTTCCACCACCTGCCTTGCAGCTACTGAAGTCACAGTCACCCCCAAGCTCTGTGTCCTGCATTATGCCTTCTGGAATAAGCAACTTCCAGTTGAGATAGAAAGGTCTGAATGGCAGAGAAAAGTTTGGGGCAGTATCAAATCTTCCCAGATTTTATGAGTTCCTTTATTTCAGCAGAACTTTGTAGGGGAAATTTCTAGTGGGTTATTAATAAACAAAACCCTAACTGTATAATGGTGCTACTAATAAACATAAATGGTTCATGTTTTTTAGCATTTTCTTTGGATTGAAATTCTATTGTGAAATACTAAATGAATTTGAGAATGCATAACAACCCAAGAATCACCATCACTGAAAGCTACTGTTGCTTTATTTTTGTAATTTACACAACAGATTCAAGCACAAGCCAGTCTAATATTGCAACTTACACACTGGTCATCATATTGTTTCCCTGAACATATATCCTTTATTTACACAAATCTAATACTCTTTGTTTTCCCAACCTCTTGTTTTGGGGGATTTTTTAATTTGCTTTGTTTTTAAGAAATATGCTCTCGGCAGCAATGGCCACGGTCGCCAAACTGTGGAAAGAACCAAGATGCCCTTCAGCGGATAAATGGATAAGGAAGATGTGGTCCATATACACGATGGAGTATTATGCCTCCATCAGAAAGAATGAATACCCAACTTTTGTAGCAACATGGACAGGACTGGAAGAGATTACGCTGAGCAAAATAAGTCAAGCAGAGAGAGTCAAGTATCATATGGTCTCACTTATTTGTGGAGCATAACAAAGAACATGGAGGACATGGGGAGATGGAGAGGAGAAGGGAGTTGTGGGAAACTGGAAGGGGAGATGAACCATGAGAGACTATGGACTCTGAAAAACAACCTGAGGGTTTTGAAGGGGCAGGGGGTGGGAGGTTGGGGGAACCATGTGCTGGGTAATAGGGAGGGTACGTATTGCATGGAGCACTGGGTGTGGTGCAAAAACAATGAGTACTGTTACGCTGAAAATAAATAAATAATTTTTTTAAAAAAAGAAATATGCTCTTGGGCTATTAGCAAAATAAATAAATAAGAAAGAGAGAAAGAGATAAAAATAAAGCTATCAGATTTAAGTAACAAGTGATAGAGATAAAAGACCTGGATTGAAAAGAAGGCACAAAGTGAGTCAGAGCAGCCAGAAAAGCCTCTAATTAGAAGAGACGGAAATCAGAGATAAATAGCAGAGACAAAGACTCTGATGAGAAGAGGCTGAATCTGGTCCAGCAATAAGTACCCTGGGCTAGCTACTATATTGAATCCCTGGAGGAGGACAATATGAGAATATGTTATAATTATGCAATATTTTATTATAATCCTCAAATAATCTGTAGAAAATTTCCTCTCCCTTTTCTAGCATACCCTTCCCCCAGGTGTTTTTAGCCAGATATCATCAAGTAACTACAGACAGGGCCTGGAGAAGTTGAAGTGTCTAACATTTGGAAGGCATTCAATGATGACTTAAGTAGGGATACATTAATGATACCTACTGAGCTGAACACATGTGTGGCTTTTATGCAAATGAGAAAAAAATATCCTTGCATTAACTGTCCCAAAATGCAAGACCGAGTAGGAGTGTTTCCAACAGGCCAGAACATCTTTCAGGGATGATTTAGGATTAGTGTAGTGATGCCAAGAAATACAAGAGGGCACAGATAAGAGTATCCAGACAAAATGGATTCCTTTAAAGTTTCACCTTGAAAAAAGAACATCTCTTATTCTTACAAAGTGAAGTGCTTAGCTAGACTAACCACATTTTCGGTTAACAAGTGCTACACTTGTCTCCTGAGTGCTATACAGCAGTCTGAATCTTATTCTGTAGCTGTCTTCTGGTGATCTGTACTCTGTTTCTGTCATTTAGGTAAACTAAAAAGTCACCAGAAATAAATGAATTTGATTCCAAAATCTACGTTTGAATAATTCTCTAAAAATATTTACACACTAAGAAAATAACCAATTATTCAGGGCTAAATACATGCTTCTACAAAAAATAAATAACAATTTTATTGCAATTATATACAAAAATGGTTGTCATAAATTAAGTGCAATATATAGTTGCGTTGATAACACATTATGCTGCCATGAGGAATAAAGGAATAATTTTTTTTTTCTTAAAGATTTTATTTATTTATTTGACAGACAGAGATCACAAGTAGGCAGAGAGGCAGGCAGAGAGAGAATGAGAGGGAAGCAGGCTCCTCGTGGAGCAGAGAGCCCGATGCGGGACTCGATCCCAGGACCCTGAGATCATGACCTGAGCCGAAGGCAGCGGCCTAAACCACTGAGCCACCCAGGCGCCCCAAGGAATAAATATTTTAAATCATTCTTTCTCTAGCCTGAGATAGTCCCTGAAAAATTGTACTGTGCCCTATTCATTACTGGCCTTTCGATCCACAGTGTATATTATTAATAAAATATAAGTATCTCAAAAAAATACAAAAAACTTGGGCCCTCTTTCTCCCACTTGAAGTATCATTTCAGCATGTCATTTTTCAAAGAGGCAGAAAACCTAATATTCTAAAACATCAAAGAGCAAGTAGACTTTATTGAATGCCTTTTAAGAAGCAGGAGTAATTATATCACACATCATTCAGAAAATCTGCTTATGTAATCTACTAATTAGTAACCTACTAACAAAACTACTACTTTATAGAAGCCCTTGTCTCTGTAGTGCAACTCATCATGGATAGCAGCCACTCCTTCAAACCCTTCTTGTCCATTCCTTTCAAGACAGGAGCCTGCCCGTCATCTCTTTCTTGCTCCTCTTTTGTCCTTCCTTGATCTTTCCTCTTATTACATAATTTTTTCACGGAGCTCTGTTGCTTTATCTTATAAAAATTAATTTTCCTCTTTGCTTTTTACAATTCTCTGATCCAAGCACCACAATACTAGCACAACAGAGGAAACAAAGATTATCCTCAGGAAATAAATGATTTAAAAAATTAAAATAAATTTTTAAAAAAAGAAAGAAAAATAAACCATGAACACTTAAGTATTTTTTAATGTTAATACATACATGTATACTAGGAAATAAACATTGCTCCAGAATATTCATAAATGCTTTTCCCAGGTGGTATCCAATTAGTAGTTCGGAGTGAGTAAATTAATTCTTCCAAGTCTGTAAGTTTTAATTAGCACTAAGGCTACATTTGAATTGCAAAATTATATAGGCACTGAAATCACTGATGTAACACACCTTGGAATTTGGATATTTCCAAACACTAGAAGAAAGCATGCATTTTTCCATAGAGTTACTCCTTATTTTCAGTTTTATTATATCTTTCACTGTCCTCTAGTTAAAATTTTGATAATTAAAAATATTAAATTGCCTATAATCTTACCATTGTTGTCTCTTGAATGGATCCAAAACTGTTGATAAAAATGTTGACTACTACATCAACAGGAATGCCTACAAATAAAAATTAAGAACATACTCAGTAACTGTAAGAATTTGGTTAGATTATCATATTTTTATGGTTTATGTACTTGATTTTATATTTTCTCCAATCCACTTGAGATATAAAACTTTAAAACCACGGTCTCAGTATTCCATGTTTACAATTGCTATTGACTTATTTTTCTAAGGCATCATAATAAAAATTTAAAAATGAGTTAAGTTGTATTAACTCATGTTATTATTCAGAAATATTTATTTCTTATATTGTTAAGACTGAGTAAATATGTTAACCTTTAAAGAAGTTTTTAATTGAGCTAATGCACTTACCTTAAGAAAACGTAAAACATTCTTTAAAAAAACCATTTTTTAATGTTTTAGTTTCTTGCATTTTTATAATCATTTCAAGTCTTACTTTCATTAGTAAAGCAGTGTTCAATACATATTACTTATAATGATTATATTTTGATTTTTAATTCATAAATATACAAAGTTAATCAGACATATAACAGAATCATTACAAAGATTTTTGCCTGACCTATTGGAAAATAATTTGAAAGTTCGTGGAGTGAGAATTAAGGTATAATGTTGCAAATTTCTTGCTTGCTTGCTTTTTTGTTTTTTTTTCTTTTTTCTTTTTATTCATTGTGGACTGCTGGTTGGGTTAACAAAGGGAAAATGTGAATTTAGCCTTTTAGCCACATAACCACTGACTGATGGAAAACAGGTGGTGAATCAATATATGGTAGACATGTGACAACCCACACCAAGGCTGTTGTTGAAAGTAACTGAATAGGTTCTGGTAATGAACAAAAAACCCTGTTTTTACAACATAGTTGTATAACTTCAGTTGACTAGAAACAGCTGCAGACATTTTTTTTTTTCTGTAAAGGAAGAAGAAAAAAATATCAAGCCTTATAATGTTAATCTGATCTACATTAATACCTGTCCTTAGCCAGCAATAAGGATTATAGTTTTCCAGAGGATATTTTTTTTCAGATAGCTTTTCCCAGCTCGTCAAGAGGACAAAAAAAGAAAATAAGAAAAGAAAGAAAGAAAGTTTGCACAACTATATAATCTTCTCGTGACTTTTATTGCAAGTATGGTTTTAGTTCTTGAAAGGTGCGATAAATAGTTAATATTCTGTTGGAGTAGAAACAATCTGTTGTAGAAAACACAGTTGCTTTTATTCACAAAGTTAGCATGTTTTTAAAAACCATATGGCCATCTTTTTTTTTTTTCAGCAAAAGAGTAGAGGGATATTTTTATCAATGTGAAATGCTAGCAAAAATTTTAAAAGAATCTAAAAACATATCAGAACTATTGTCTATCCCTAACAAGTGTAGGCTATTCTACAGATTATAACTTTGGTGTCTATGAATGAAAGCCAGATCTGTGTCCAGAGCTTGAAATTTAAATCACTAAGCTTTGGAATACTAAGTGCTTAGCAAACCCATGATGGAGGTTAGTCTAATCCACAATATACTTATTTTGTTCTTTTAACTGGGAACCATATGAAACTATCAGAACTAGTATTCATTCTGCTTGTCTTTGAATATTTTTGTCACTAAATTGCTCGTAACCTAAGCAACATCACAGGGCAGTAACATGCCAATTTGAAACCTTGTTGTTTTGAATATCACAACTGAATGATTAAACACATAAAGTTAACTTTTAAACTGCACAGATTGAAGGTTTTGAAGGGGGTAAGAAACAAACCTTTAAAATTTGGTCTTATCCTGGGATCATAACTGACCAATAGCCTATTCAAGATATTGCTAGTGGAGTTGGCAGGTACTCGGGCAAGGTCCTCGGCTGACTGCTGGCTATAGGAGAAGAAAACAAAACAAAACTCTGGTAAGCATTTAGACATAGCCAGCAATAGAAATGCGTAATTCTCCAGGGAGAAGAGATGCCTTTTTGAGACACATTCACAACTACAGCATGGCTTTTCCAAATAGAAGTAAATAAAAATAGTAGGCATTGTCAAATGCCCAAAAGATAGTTGTCATGAGAAATAAAAGATGAAGAAAGTATTTTAGCACTTAATTTTCTAAATTCATGCAACACTGCCCCAAGTACTCAATGTTGTTTTCTTTTAAATAAAATTAAGTAGATATATTACTAGTTCAGAAGCAATCTGCAATCAAAATCTAGAGATGCACAAAGGGAGTACAGACAATGAGATAAAAAGGGAAAAAGAAAACTGCAAAAAATAGTTTTTAAATAATGTATATTAACCTTCTGCCTAAGCAAAGGAGTATGTGAAACCCTAAGAGGATATGGCCAGAGAGACAGTCTTACAATTCAGAAAACTATCACACTGACATTTATAAAATGGTATTGCCCAAGAAATAACCAACGAATGTCCTGAGTTCAATATGTTGGGAAGAATGGTGGGGGATGCAGGGAAGTGCTAAAAGAAGTTTCTCTATTACCAGATCAATTAAACAAGAAAAATACAGAGCTACAAGTTACAGCTATCTCTTTTCTACATATGTTTGCTTGTCAGCTATCAAAATGAGAAAAAACTGGCACATTTTTCTATTTTAATTAACTTTGAACAATGAATTTCTACCAAATTGGTATCATTTGAAAGCACTCTAAAACACAAACAGGGCGCCTGGGTGTCTCAGCGGGTTAAAGCCTAAGCTTCGGCTCAGGTCATGATCCCAGGGTCCTGGGATCAAGCCCCACATCAGGCTCTCTGCTCAGCAGGGAGCCTGCCTCCTCCTCTCTCTCTGCCTGCCTCTCTGCCTAATTGTGATCTCTGTCTGCCAAGTAAATAAATAAAATCTTAAAGAAAAAAAAAACACACACAAACAAAAAATCCATTTTCTTGGAATCCAATGAAAAATGCTTTGTTTTTTACTGTTTGTTGGTTTGTTTAATATAAAGTAAAACAATACATATCTTTACACATAAAGTCTTATATAATCATTGTCTCAATACAAAACAGGAAAAAAATCCATGACAATCACAAGGAAGTTTAAAATTATACTTGGAGTATCTACCTCTATCTAGTCTATTCCGTATTGATATGATGAAAGTTTCAATTTTGAAAAATGATATTAGTTTATACAAAGCAAACTTAGAAGTAAGGGGAATGGTTTTGTTTTGAAATCCAACCTCTCCTGTATCAGGCAATTCTGTTCTGAGTTAATTACATACAGTCTGCTGATAAGATATAGCCCCTAGAGGTGGGATGGGACTGATACTAAGAAGTTTATAAAATTCAAAAAACACTACAAGCTGATACAGACAATCTCTTCAAGTAGATATCAGAGTCCAAAATATTAAAGAAAAACATGCTAATCAGTTAGTTAAACCTCCTAAAGTTTCAGGAGATGATGTAGATTTTTAAAATTGCTTCTCATGGCCTTATCAGTGCCAATACTGTAGCTGCAGGGACTTGGGGGTTAGTAATGAGATTTCCCATTTCATTGCAGGTGAAATTGTAACCTCCCTAGAGCCAATTGTCATCCCTTATCAAAAGATTGAAAACTCTGAAGAGAATGTGGGAAAATTGGATATTAGGATGCAAATTAGTGTTCGAACCCCTCTACAAGGTTTCCATTCAGGGGAGGAAAACAGAATTGATTGATTACAAAATACATTTGTATTGGATCAATTAAGGACTGCATTATTGTGTCTCTTGACATAAAATCCTTTACAAGTACATCCCTTTTAACCAATGAAATGACCAGACAACATAAAAAAAATTAACACTAATTTTAATAATGAGAACTTTCCAGCCTGATTTTTTTCTTCCAACTGTGGAAGATGTCTCTTTGGCATATGGATTATTTGAGCTAAAGCTCTTGAAAAAGAGCAAATGCAGGGGAGGCTTTCTCTGAACTCCTATCTGCCTACAGACAGATTCCCCCAAAAGAATTTACTGTCATAAATCCCCTCCCTCGGAGTTTCATCAACTAAATAAGATTGACTCTTATCACAGGACAGGACACCGAAACAAATTTTGTCATATTCGATCATACCTCCCAACTATTCTTCTAAAGGCCCATTCATCTTTCCTAAAAATCCGATATTTTCCCCTAAGAGGAACATTTCCTCCTCCCCTTCCTCTATGAAGACATAATATAAGCTCTCAAATCTCACCACTCTGTGGGTATTCACTATTTTTTTTAGCTCTGATGCCCCCATGAATGTGATTATAAAAATTAATAATTTGTATACCTTTTTTCCTGTTAATATGCCTGTTGTCATTTATTTCATAGACCTAGCTGTTGAGGATAGAAGGAAAAAAGTCTTTCCTCCCTTACCACTGTAAGTTGTATCAATCAAACTCACTTTCTGGTCCTTGGAACTCACTACCAAATTTTGTCCTTCCTCCTTTCACTGGTTCAGCACAAATCTCCCTTCCTGGAATACCGTAACTTCCACTTCTCATTATACTACTATAACCCCAACCTGTCTTTTAAGACTGCTCTCCTAAAATCTTGTTTCAATCATCCCATCTTACCCTAACAAACACAAACATAAACAGACTGTTTGGAAATTATATTATAGCTTTTTTTTCATATCTGTATATTTATTACCAACTAGACTGAATCCAGACAGTATGATTCTTGAGGGAATCGTGGCTTTTATATTTTTGTAATTCCATATACTTCCTGTATAGTATGAAATACATACTCTCTCAAGCACTTTCCATCTGTCAGCTCTTTTTTTTTTTTTTAAAGATTCATCTATTTGAGAGAGAGAGAGAACAGGAGTGGGGAGTTGCACAGGGAGAGGGAGAGGGCATCTCAAGCAGACTCCAGCACTAAGCCCAACAGCAGGGCTGTATCTCACCACCCTGAAAACTTGACCTGAGTCAAAAATCAAAAGTCAAATGCTCAGCCCACTGAGCCACCCAGGTATCTCCTATCTGCCAGTCTTCTAAGCTGACTGCAGCCTCAGGAAGCCTGCATGCACTAAAGCAAGGGCATTTCCACACATCACATGCAGGTAAAGAGCATTTCCTCCTGAGGTGTCTTCTCAGAATAAGGGTTACTTTTGTTCTTTTGTTTTCTTCAGAAGTTTTCCAGCATTGGCCATTGCTGAACCAATCACTGTCAAGGAGAAAAAAATGACCATGATTGGCTCAGAGCAATAGTCCAGAATGAAACACTGAGAAATCAACTATCATGTCTATTACATTCTTTCATTTGATAATCACAAACATTCCCTTGATGAAACAGGAGAGATTATTAGCCACCCAGAGAGCTGTTCTTCAGCTGTGAAAGAGAAAAACCCTGACCGGTAAAAGAGTACACACTAGGTGAGTTAATGGAGCAACAGAGGATGTACTCACAGGAACTAAGACAGCAAGGCTAAGAGGGTATCCTAAGGTGGGAGAGTTATGAAATCTGGTAATCCTGATTCCTACTTGTCATTGCACAATAAACCTGCCATAATGAGAGTGAAATAGTATTTATCTTATCACCATCCACCCATATATTGCTTTAGGATCTATTATATAAATGTGTATGTATAGACGTGTGTGTGTGTGTGTGTGTGTGTGTGTGTGTGTATGTGTGTGTGTGAGATAAATTCTTAGTTTCTATTAGCCTTACTTATCATTAGTCCTGGAAAATCTGAATCTGCTCTTTCTATAATTTATCAGAGTCACTCTTCCATCCAGACATCCCCAAAAGTTTTTCTTTCTTTCCACAGCTAAAAACAAACAAAAACAAAACAAAACAACAAAAATTCTTGTTTATTAACAACAATAAAAAAATCAATGTCAGCTATGAAAATCTCTTCAAATTAATAGAAAAGGAATATATCAAATACATTATAACCCCTTTCTTTTATTCTTATTTATATAAATATATATTCTAATGTCTGTTGTAGTTAATCTTATGTGAATATTCAGTTGATAGTTCACCTTTCCTTATACTAGAAATTCAAAGGTATTTTAAAATTTAAGTGAATCCCATGTAGTTCATATTCACATGCATGAATTCAGGGGTTTTTCCTACCTGAAAACAATAGAAATCTTTTGTTTAGCTCACTCAATACTAAAACAACATTAAAGTCATCTCTACATGTTAAGATACATTTTAAGAGTCTAGAAGCTACAGCACTTTCTGCCAAAAAGCTGAAATAATCTACAATTTTTCACTGCACTTTAGTATATAAACCCTGTAATTTGGGAAAGTGACTACTACTATTTACACAAAACAAGCAAGAATAAGAAGAGTTAAATGCATTTAATTAAGTCATACACTACATGTTTCATTTCGTCATTATATTCTGCAACTCAGTCCAATATTTTATCCATTTTGACTATGCCATTTTATTTCAAGAAATCTATCAATAATTCTGTTATTATGACAAAACAGGATTTATTTCACAGAAATATGATATTAATTTAAGAAAATATCTTACTTTACTCAGGCAAAGTGATCAAATGACTAGAGAAAATAATGTTTTATATCAAAAGCCTTTTTACAACCGGTCTTCTTTTGTTCACTTGCCTAAACTTGAACCAATGTCATTACTAATATGTGAAGTTATGCAAGGAATGTATCAGGCTGTATAGTTGGATGATGTAATGTTTTCCAGAACTAAAGGACAAATCCAGAAATTTCTTTCCAAAGGGGAAACTCAGTTTTCCATCAACTGTAGAACACTCTTATTTTTCCATGACCCTTTAGTGACCATACTGCACAATTCAATATCAAAACTGGGGTGTATAAGCATATTAACTGAATATCTTCCCTCCAGTCAAGAGTCTGAGTCCAAAGGGATGCTTATGTTTTTACAGAGTTATAACTGTAACAACAACGGTCAAAGTTCTTTTTGGACCTGAAAGCAGTCTGGCATATGCTGGAGGAGGAATCTGGGTGTGGGAGCTGTAAAGCTTCCAGCTTGACATGAACTGAGGCAAGCACAAAGCAGTTAGGAAAGAGCAAGGTATGTAAAGTGTGTAGGTTGTGTTATTTCTTCTCTTTACACTGGGGCAGTGATCCTTCACCACCTTGTGGTTATGGACAACACTAAGAATCTGGCAAAATCTATGTTCTTCCCTGAAAAATTCACACAAAATTTACAATGCTGAGGGATCCTGCGCCTGAAACCCTAAAGTTGTAGAAACTTCTTTTGTGGAAACAAATGCTGGTATCCTCATCTAAAATGAGAGGAAAAGAGAAACATTTTTTTAAAAAGAAAGAAAAGATCAGATATAGCAACTGAAAGTAAACTCAAAAAAAAAAGAAAGAAAGAAAAAAATAATGAGAGTGTGTCAAAGGGACACAGAAGCCAATAAAAAGATTTCCCAAATGCTCAAATCTAAATGATTTGAGCAATTAAATAAAGTCATATCGGGTTATATTCCAAAGTATAAGGTAAAAATGCATAAGCCCATATGGATACAAATAAATGATTAAATAAATAAATGAAGGAGGATAGTCAATCTTCCCAAGCAGAATTCCATATAACTGGAATTTCAAATATATCCTCTATTCTCAACTGGTGGAGCATAACTCCTGAGCATGTGCTGTGCATAGTGACTTTCTTCCAAAGAATATAAAATGGGAAGGGGAAAAAAGTGACTTTACAGCAAAGAAACCTGACACATACTACCTTAGCCAGATGATCAAGGTTAACCTCAATAGTGTTAAGTCATGTTGATTTTATGTACCCTTAATAAAATGTGATGAGAATGACATTGTATCCTGTGACCTTCCTCCTAAAAATACATACCTCCAGTCTAATCCTGAGAAAAACATAGACCAATCCCAGTAGAGTGACATTTTACAAAATACCTGACTAGTACTCCTCAAAACCATCATGGTCATGTAAAAAAAAGGAAGGTCTGAAAAACTTTCACAGCCAACAGGAGCCTAAGGAGACATGAATACTAGATGTAATGTACTGAATGGGATCCTGGAACAGAAAAAGGACATTGGGTAAAAACTAAGGAAACTTGAGTAAAGAATGGACTTTATTTAATAACACTGTAGCAACAGTGGTTCTTTAATTATAAAAAAATGTATCATACAAATGCAAAAGGCTAATAATAGGAGAAACTAGGAGCAGAGTATTTGTGAACACTATTTGGCAAATTTTCTGTAAATCTAAAGTTGTTTTTAAAAAAAATTTGAGGGGAAAAAAAGAGCAGAGTGCCAAAGACCTTAACAGATACCTCACCAAAGAAGACATACAGATGGCAAATAAGTCTATGGAAAGAGGCTCCACATCATATGGCATCAGGGAAATGCAAATTAAAACAACAATGAGACACCATTAGACACCTATTACAATGGTCAAAATCTACAACACTGATACCACCAAATGCAAATGAAGATATGGAACAATGGGAACTCTGATACATTTCTGATGGGAATGAAAAATGGTGCAGCCACTTTGAAAGACAGGGTGACAATTTCTTACAAAACTAAACATAACTGTTACTGGACAATCCAGCAATCTCACTCCTTGGTGTTTACCCAAAGGATATAAAAACCTAAGGTCTACATGAACAAATCTGCACACAAATATTTATAGCAGCTTTATTCATAATTACCAAACCTGGAAGCAACCAAGATGTTTTTAGTACATGAATGGATAAGTAAATTGTGGTACATCCAGACAATGGAATATTATTTCGCACTAAAAACAAATGATCTGTCAAGCCATGAAAAGACATAGAGCATCCAGAAACACATATTACAATATGTAAAGGCTACTATGTAATGATTCCAACTATATGACATTGTGGAAAAGGGCAAAACTATGGAGAGAGTAAAAAGGGTTGCCAGGGACTGGGGTGAGTGGGAGATCGATAGGCAGAGCAGAGAGGGTTTTTAGAACAGTAAAAATACTCTTCTAGATAACCAGACAGATAGACATACAAAGACAGAGAAACACCTTATATATTCAGGTAATAAACTGAGTCGGTAGTTATGTATGAATCCAGGGAACTGCAAGGTTGTTATAGAGGAGTTTTGTTTGTTTTGTATTTTCCTAATTACAGTAAAACTGATTATTACCTCTCTTGACAGCTTCTATATTTATTTTCTGTTCTGTTTCCAGATTAAACTATGAACAGAAGGTTTATGAATACAGTGAGTGATGCCTTTTACATGATTGGTTTAGTTTAATTGGTTGAAAAGAATGTGTTTATGGGTATGTGTGCCTGTGTGTGGTAAAGTCTACTGTGTTATTACAAGCCAAGAATCATAATTAAGAACAGTGTTTCACAGCAGTCCTTCTGTTTATCCCTCAACTGGGCTTCAGGAACTGTTGGGTCCTGTGGAAATATTTCCAGATCTTGTCTACCTTCAGTTATGTGGTTACATCATCCGTGGCTCAAAGAAAAACATTTTTCACAGAGTAGAAACATCTATTTGCAGAGATGCTGGATTCTGGAGACCAGCAACTTCCCAGTCTCATCAGAGGCCTTGGTCTCTTTTAACTTCGGATCACGTGTGAGATTCCTCATCATAATGATACTGCAAGGGTCGCCTACTGACAAGGTATGTTTCTCAGTGTAAAACATTATACATTCTTGCTACTTCTTATTGGTTTAATAATTTTATATAAACCTCATAACCAAAGGACGCAAACATAAACCTCAAAACATTCACTCAGTAATTACATTCCATGCTCTGCAGGAAGAGTACTACATCCTCACCGAGCAAAGGCGAATCCATAGTAATACCTCTAACTCTGCTTCTAACTGCTGCTCCAACTGTAATTATCTTTTCTCAATTTCCTATTTCCCTGCAGAGATAAATATAAAATGTTTCCCTTCTGGCCTAACAGAAATGGTGATAAGATAAATCCCACACTCACTCACACACAGTGGGTATAACTGAAGAAACACTTGTCTAAGAGTAAGGAGACTAGCATTCTAGACCCCAACAGACTATAAGGTTACTACATAACATGGGGCAAATCCCTCTCTGAGCCTCAGTAAACTCACCTTTAAATCAAAGGTCTAAATAAGATGATCGGTAAGATCCCATTTGGTTGCTAGTCTGGTTCTACTTATAGCAGATGCCGTGGTGCTGGATCCTCCCCATCACCCCTTCAGATATGAGCTTCTGCCAGGAATGCTGGCTGCTTAGGGCTCTGAGCTGGAGCCCTTCTAGAATAGCCTTCAGCTGAAGGAAGGTGTCCTGCACTGGAGGCAACTCAAACCCAAAGGCTTCAACATGGGGACACAAAAGCGTTCAAGTCTCTTACTGATTGAGATAACTTTGAAGGACCATCCCAGCTTCAGCACTCCCTGTAGCATCGAATCCATGCCGCAGGTGCAGCTGCACTGTTCCTGTGTTTGAACCTGCTTCCTCGTTCCCAAGAAGTGTTGTTCCAAAAGCAAGCTCTTTCTGTGTGGAAATCTTTATCTCAGAGACCACCTTAGAGACAACTCAACCCACAACATCAACTAAATATGTCACTCAAGTATCTATACACCAAATATTTCACTGACTTTAGTAACTCCTTGAATTCATTTAACAAAGTTTTTGAGCATTTTCTATATGCCATGCACAATACCATGTATTTAAGAATCAAACACGAGTGTTGGTAATTCTGATGAAAAAGAAGTATTTAAAGATTGTGGGTTCAGATGGATTTGTCTAGTGATTCTCAGTTTTGCTGTGCACTAAATTCACCTGAGAAGCTCTGGAAACAACTAATGCCTAGTCCCACCCCAGATTTAATTAGTTTGGGATGAATTCCAAGCATCAGGATTTTAGAAGCTCCTCAGATGATTCTAACAGTCTAGCGAACCACTTGTTAGAAAAAAGAGTTTACAGTGAAAGAATATGGAATTAAAAACTGAGAAGTCCAACATTTAATGAGCAGATGGAGGACGATAAGCCAACAATTAAGACAAAGAATAAACTGCAAGAGAAGATGAAATCCAGAAGCATGTGGTGGCAACAGAATTAAGGAGAAAGAATATTTTATGAAAGGGTTGGTTAATGGGACCAAATGCCATTGAGAGGTTAAGGTGAAGAATGAAATCTCACCCATGGGATTTAGCAAAAGGAGAGCTGTTTCTCGGGTGAGAGAGACAGGAACCAGACTGGAGTGGGCATAGTACTGAGGGGCAGGGAAGGAAATCGACACTCCTTTGCCTTGTGGGCATACCAACTCAACAGCACCACACAGATGAATTCTCTTGTCAGAAATCCAAAAGCTAGTTGACAGGCTTCTATACCCAAGCAGGTGCAATGAAATTAGTAGGAAAAGTGGAGACACCCTCTTGCCCTAATCCCCACCCTAGCACAGCACAGCACAGTGTAATCCCATCCAAATGTGTCTTCAGCTTGCAGCTTCTCCCTGAAAAGGGAAAGACTCAGACCTCATATCTAATATACCAGCTTTGCCAGGTGCTACCCTAGGGACGAGCTCCTGTCTCATCTGGGGCACTGAAGGGACCCAGCACAATTGCTAGTCCCTGGGGATGACTGAGACCAGAGCAGCTGTGCCAACAAGCAGCACTCACCACAGCTCCACCCCCACCACCTCGCTGCACAGTAACTGGGCTAGAAACACAGCTCTTCCCTATGTGTGCACCACCAGAGTCAGGGCACCACAGTGGCCACAATACAGAAACAAGCTAAATGTCCACTGACAGAGGAATGGATAAAGAGTCCTGCATATACATACAATCAATTACTATCCAGTCTTCATTTTTTAAAGATTGTATTTATTTATTTGTCAGAGAGAGAGATAGAGAGTACAAGCAGGGAAAGCAGCAGGCAGAGGGAGAATGCAGAGCAAGGAGCCCAATGCAGGGACTCATTCTCAGATAAAGACCTGAGCGAAATGCAGATGCTTAACCCACTGAGCCACCTAGATGTTTCCCTATCCAGCCATTAAAGAGAAGGACATCCTGCAACATTCAACAGGGATGAATCTTAAGGTCATTATGCGAAGTGAAATAAGCCAGTCACAGAAGCATCAATACCGCATGATAGATTCCACTCATATGAAGTATCTAGAGTAGTCACATTCAGAGAAGCAAAGAAGAAAATAATGATTGGCAGTGAGAAGAAAAGAGCAGTTGGCTAATCAAAAGGTAAAACTCAGTTATGCAAAATGAGAAAATTCTAGAGGTCTGCTGTTTAACACTGTCTTGCCTAATAATACCATATTACACACAAAAATCTGTTAAGAGGGCTACATGTTATTTAAGTGTTCGTACCACAATAAGATGGAAAAAATTTAAAAACACAATTTTGAGTGACAACCCCACAAAAGAAAATCTATACTGTATGTATAAATATAATAAGATTTGAATGAGTTATTGCTTAATTGAGTGTAAGAAAAAAGTCAAAAATAAGTTCGCTTTTTTAAACTGAATCAAATGGCTGATTATTGAACTATTTGTACAGCTATTACTTGGAAATCAGGGAAAGGATAGCCTCTTCAAGAAATGTGCTGTTAACCAATATGCCTATTTTAGAAATGAGTCTTGACCTACCCCACATCATATATGAGAAATGAACTAAAGTATTACACAACTAAATGTGAAATATAAAACAATAAGACTCTCAGAAAAAAAAAAAAAGACTATCTACATGACCTTGGAACAAAGAAAGATGTAAAAAAAACAAAAGCACTAACAATAACTAATAAATCAGAACTCATTCAAAATAGGTACTTCAGGGGCGCCTGGGTGGCTCAGTGGATTAAGCCGCTGCCTTCGGGCATGATCTCAGGGTCCTGGGATCGAGCCCCGCATCGGGTTCTCTGCTCCGCAGGGAGCCTGCTTCCTCCTCTCTCTCTGCCTGGCTCTCTGCCTACTTGTGATCTCTCTCTCTGTCAAATAAATAAATAAAAATCTTTAAAAAAAAAATAGGTACTTCAACTCATTAAAAGTTACCTTTAAGAAACTGAATCAAAGGATGGAGAAGAGATTTGCAGTACATGCTTGTGACAAGGAATCCTGTCTAGGATGTATGAAGAATTTCCACATACCAACCAGGAAGAAAAAAAAAAAAAACACTTAAGTAAGCAAGCATCTGAAACAGCACTTTGCAAAAGAAGACAGCTAAAAATCCAATATATGCATGAAAAGATGCTCAAACAATAGTAATCATTGGAGAAATACAAATTAAAATCATTTCCAGTATCATTGTACCTACACCAAATGGCTAAAATTCAAGTTAATGCTAATAATATCAACTTTGTACATGAGCACAGAGCAGCTGGAACCCTCATATATTAATGATGAAGTCTAATTGGAAAACTGTCCATATCTTCCAAAGTTCAGTATACACATAGCCTCTGATACAGAAATTTCACTCTTAGATATATGCTTATGTTCACCAAAAACACGTGTATAAAAATGTTTATAACACCCTTAATAAACCCAAATAATAATGACCCCAAACTGGAAGCATTATGAATATTCATCAAGAGTACTAACAGTAGGGAGTCAAGATGGCAAAGAAGTAGCAGGCTGAGACTACGTTAGGTAGCAGGAGATCCGCTCGATAGCTTATCTAAACAGTGCAAACACCTACAAATCCAATGGGATATCGAAGAGAAGAAGAACAGCAATTCTAGAAACAGAAAATCAACCACTTTCTGAAAGGTAGGACTGGCGGAGAAGTGAATCTAAAACAACAGGAAGATAGACCGCAGGGGGAGGCGCCAGCTCCCAGCAAGCGACAGAGCAACGGAGCACAAAATCAGGACTTTTAAAAGTCTGATCCACTGAGGAACATTGGTCCAGAGGCTAAACCGGGGTGAAGCCCACGAGGGGTCAGCGTGGCCCCAGGTCCCCAGGGTCACAGAAGGATCGGGGGTGTCGGAGTGTCGCAGAGCTCTCAGGTGTTAGAACGGAGAAGCCGGCTACAGAGACAGAGCCGAGGACTGAACTCTCAGTTCGGGGTTACCTTGAACTGGTCACGGGCTGGGTGAGCTCGGAGCGCGGCTGGAGGCCGGGGATACGGGAGTGATTGGGTGCTGTCTTCTGGGGGCGCACTTAGGAGTGGGGCCCCGGGCTCTCGGCTCCTCCGGGCCGGAGACTGGGAGGCCGCCATTTTCATTCCCGTCCTCTGGAACTCTACGGAAAGCATTCAGGGAACAGAAGCTCCCAAAAGCGAACCTGAGAGGATTACTTAGTCCAGCCCCCGGTAAGGGCGGTGCAATCCTGCCTCGGGCAAAGACACTTGATAGTCACTACAACAGGCCCCTCCCCCAGAAGAGCAACAAAATATCCAGCCAGGACGAAGTTCATCTATCAAGGAAAGCAGGTTCAATACCTAAGACAGCAGCGGAATTCCAGAGGAGGAGAAAGCAAAGCACGGAACTCATGGCTTTGTCCTCATGATTCTTTAGTCTGCAGTTAATTCAATTTTCTTCTTTCTTTTTTCTTCTTCTGCTAAATTTTTAAAAACTTTTACTCTTTTCTTTTTTGACGTTTTTAGACTAGTTTATCTAAAATATATATTTTTTCTTCCTTTTTTATATTTTTTCTTTATTTGTTTTATTTTTTAAATTTTTTTCTTTTTTTTTTTCTGAACCTCTTTTTATCCCCTTTCTCCCCCCCACCCCAATTTGGGGTCTCTTCTGATTTGGTTACAGCACATTTTTCTGGGGTCTTTGCCACCCATTTAGTATTTTATTTGATCCTTCATATCCTCTTATCTGGACAAAATGACAAGGCGAAAAAAATCACCACAAACAAAAGAACAAGAGGCGGTACCGAAGGCTAGGGACCTAATCAACACAGACATTGGTAATATGTCAGATCAAGAGTTCAGAATGACAATTCTGAAGGTTCTAGCCAGGCTCAAAAAAGGCATGGAAGATATTAGAGACACCCTTTCTGGAGATATAAAAGCCCTTTCTGGAGAAATTAAAGAATTAAAATCTAACCAAGTTGAAATCAAAAAAGCTATTAATGACGTGTAATCAAAAATGGAGACTCTCACCGCTAGGATAAATGAGGCAGAAAAAAGAATTAGTGATATAGAACACCAAATGACAGAGAATAAAGAAGCCGAGCAAAAGAGGGACAAACAGCTACTGGACCATGAGGGGAGAATTCGAGAGATAAGTGACATCATAAGACGAAACAACATTAGAATAATTGGGATTCCAGAAGAAGAAGAAAGAGAGAGGGGAGCAGAAGGTCTACTGGAGAGAATTATTGGAGAGAATTTCCCTAATATGGCAAAGGGAACAAGCATCAAAATCCAGGAGGTTCAGAGAACCCCCCTCAAAGTCAACAAGAATAGGTCCACACCCTGTCACCTAATAGTAAAATTTACAAGTCTTAGTGACAAACAGAAAATCCTGAAAGCAGCCCGGGAAAAGAAGTCTGTAACATACAATGGTAAAAATATTAGATTGGCAGCAGACTTATCCACAGAGACCTGGCAGGCCAAAAGAGCTGGCATGATATATTCAGAGCACTAAACGAGAAAAACATGCAGCCAAGAATACTATATCTAGCTAGGCTATCATTGAAAATAGAAGGAGAGATAAAAAGCTTCCAGCACAAACAAAAACTGAAAGAATTTGCAAACACCAAACCAGCTCTACAGGAAATACTGAAAGGGGTCCTCTAAGCGAAGAGAGAGCCTAAAAGTAGTAGATCAGAAAGGTACAGAGACAATATACAGTAACAGTCACCTTACAGGCAATACAATGGCACTAAATTCATATCTCTCAATAGTTACCCTGAATGTTAATGGGCTAAATGCCCCAATCAAAAGATACAAGTATCAAAATGGATTAAAAAAACAAAACCCATCTATATGCTGCCTACAAGAAACTCATTTTAGACACGAAGACACCTCCAGATTAAAGTGAGGGGGTGGAAAACAATTTGCAATGCTATTGGGCATCAGAAGAAGGCTGGGGTGGCAATCCTTATATCAGATCAATTAGATTTCAAGCCAAAGACTATAATAAGAGAAGAGGAAGGACACTATATCCTACTCAAAGGGTCTGTCCAACAAGAAGATCTAACAATTTTAAATATCTACACCCCTAACGTGGGAGCAGCCAACTATATCAACCAATTAATAACAAAATCAAAGAAACACATCAATAATAATACAATAATAGTAGGGGACTTGAACACTCCCCTCACTGAAATGGACAGATCATCCAAGCAAAAGATCAACAAGGAAATAAAAGCCTTAAATGACACACTGGACCAGATGGACATCACAGATCTATTCAGAACATTTCATTCCAAAGCAACAGAATACACATTCTTCTCTAGTGCACACGGAACATTCTCCAGAATAGATCACATCCTGGGTCACAAATCAGGTCTCAACCGGTATCAAAAGATTGAGATCATTCCCTGCATATTTTCAGACCACAATGCTCTGAAGCTAGAACTCAATCACAAGAGGAAAGCTGGAAAGAACCCAAATACATGGAGACTAAACAGCATCCTTCTAAAGAATGAATGGGTCAACCAGGAAATTAAAGAAGAATTGAAAAAATTCATGGAAACAAATGATAATGAAAACACAACAGTTCAAAATCTGTGGGACATAGCAAAGGCAGTCCTGAGAGGAAAATATATAGCGATACAAGCCTTTCTCGAGAAACAAGAAAGGTCTCAAATATACAACCTAACCCTACCCCTAAAGGAGATGGAGAAAGAACAAGAAAGAAACCCTAAACCCAGCAGGAGAAGAGAAATCATAAAGATCAGAGCAGAAATCAATGAAATAGAAACCAAAAAAAAAAAAAAAACAACAGAAAAAAATCAATGAAACTAGGAGCTGGTTCTTTGAAAGAATCAATAAGATTGATAAACCCCGGGGCACCTGGGTGGCTCAGCGGGTTGAAGCCTCTGCCTTCGGCTCAGGTCATGATCTCAGGGCCCTGGGATCGAGCCGCACATCGGGCTCTCTGCTCAGCGGGAAGCCTGCTTACCCCTCTCTCTCTGCCTGCCTCTCTGCCTACTTGTGATCTCTCTCTCTCAAATAAATAAATTAAAAAAAAAAGATTGATAAACCCCGGCCAGACTTATCAAAAAGAAAAGAGAAAGGACCCAAATTAATAAAATCATGAATGAAAGAGGAGAGATCACAACTAACACCAAAGAAATACAGACAATTATAAGAACATATTATGAGCAACTCTACACCAACAAATTTGACAATCTGAAAGAAATGGATGCATTCCTAGAGACATATAAACTGCCACAACTGAACCAGGAAGAAATAGAAAACCTGCACAGGCCCATAATCAGTAAGGAGATTGAAACAGTCATCAAAAATCTCCAAGCAAACAAAAGCCCAGGGCCAGACGGCTTCCCAGGGGAATTCTACCAAACATTTAATGAAGAACTAATTCCTATTCTCCTGAAACTGTTCCAAAAAATAGAAATGGAAGGAAAACTTCCAAACTCATTTTATGAGGCCAGCATCACCTTGATCCCAAAACCAGACAAGGATCCCACCAAAAAAGAGAACTACAGAATAATATCCTTGATGAACACAGATGCAAAAATTCTCACCAAAATACTAGCCAATAGGTTCAACAGTACGTTAAAAGGATTATTCACCACAACCAAGTGGGATTTATTCCAGGGCTTCAGGGTTGGTTCAACATCCACAAATCAATCCATGTGATGCAACACATTAATAAAAGAAAGAACAAGAACCATATGATACTCTCAATAGATGCTGAAAAGCATTTGACAAAGTACAGCATCCCTTCCTGATCAAACTCTTCAAAGTGTAGGGATAGAGGGCACATACCTTAATATTATCAAAGCCATCTATGAAAAACCCACCGCAAATATCATTCTCAATGGAGAAAAACTGAAAGCTTTTCCGTTAAGGTCAGGAACACGGCAGGGATGTCCATTATCACCACTGTTATTCAACATAGTACTAGAAGTCCTAGCCTCAGCAATCAGACGACAAAAAGAAATTAAAGGCATCCAAATCAGCAAAGAAGAAGTCAAACTATCACTCTTCGCAGATGATATGATACTATATGTGGAAAACCCAAAAGACTCCACTCCAAAACTGCTAGAACTTGTACAGGAATTCAGTAAAGTGTCAGGATATAAAATCAATGCACAGAAATCAGTTGCATTTCTGTACACCAACAACAAGACTGAAGAAAGAGAAATTAAGGAGTCAATCCCATTTACAATTGCACACAAAACTATAAGATCCTAGGAATAAACCTAACCAAAGAGGCTAAGAATCTATACTCAGAAAACTATAAAGTACTCATGAAAGAAATTGAGGAAGACACAAAGAAATGGAAAAATGTTCCATGCTCCTGGATTGGAAGAATAAATATTGTGAAAATGTCTATGCTACCTAAAGCAATCTACACATTTAGTGCAATCCCTATCAAAATACCATCCATTTTTTTCAAAGAAATGGGACAAATAATCCTAAAATTTATATGGAACCAGAAAAGACCTCAAATAGCCAAAGGAATATTGAAAAAGAAAGCCAAAGTTGGTGGCATCACAGTTCCAGACTTCAAGCTCTATTACAAAGCTGTCATCATCAAGACAGCATGGTACTGGCACAAAAACAAACACATAGATCAGTGGAACAGAATAGAGAGCCCAGAAATAGACCCTCAACTCTAGGGTCAACTAAACTTCAACAAAACAGGAAAGAATGTCCAATGGAAAAGAGACAGCCTCTTCAATAAATGGTGCTGGGAAAATTGGACAGCCACATGCAGAAAAATGAAATTGGACCACTTCCTTACACCACACACGAAAATAGACTCAAAATCGATGAAGGACCTCAATGTGAGAAAGGAATCCATCAAAATCCTTGAGGAGAACACAGGCAGCAACCTCTTCGACCTCAGCCACAGCAACATCTTCCTAGGAACATCGCCAAAGGCAAGGGAAGCAAGGGCAAAAATGAACTATTGGGATTTCATCAAGATCAAAAGCTTTTGCACAGCAAAGGAAACAGTTAACAAAACCAAAAGACAACTGACAGAATGGGAGAAGATGTTTGCAAATGACATATCAGATAAAGGGCTAGTGTCCAAAATCTATAAGGAACTTAGCAAACTCAACACCCAAAGAACAAACAATCCAATCAAGAAATGGGCAGAGGACATGAACAGACATTTCTGCAAAGAAGACATCCAGATGGCCAACAGACACATGAAAAAGTGCTCCACGTCACTCGGCATCAGGGAAATACAAATCAAAACCACAATGAGATATCACCTCACACCAGTCAGAATGGCTAAAATTAACAAGTCAGGAAATGACAGATGCTGGCGAGGATGCAGAGAAAAGGAAACCCTCCTACACTGCTGGTGGGAATGCAAGCTGGTGCAACCACTCTGGAAAACAGCATGGAGGTTCCTCAAAATGTTGAAAATAGAACTATCCCATGACCCAGCAATTGCACTACTGGGTATTTACCCTAAAGATACAAACATAGTGATCCGAAGGGGCACGTGCACCCGAATGTTTATAGCAGCAATGTCTACAATATCCAAACTATGGAAAGAACCTAGATGTCCATCAACAGATGAATGGATAAAGAAGAGGTGGTATACATACACAGTGGAATACTATGCAGCCATCAAAAGAAATGAAATCTTGCCATTTCTGACAACGTGGATGGAACTAGAGGGTATCATGCTTAGTGAAATAAGTCAATCAGAGAAAGACAACTATCATATGAACTCCCTGATATGAGGACGTGGAGATGCAACATAGGGGGTTAGGGGGATAGGAGAGGAATAAATAAAACAAGATGGGATTGGGAGGGAGACAAACAATAAATGACTCTTAAGCTCACAAAACAAACTGGGGGTTGCTAGGGGGAGGTGGGGTTGGGAGAGGGGGGGGGGTTATGGACATTGGGGAGGGCATGTGCTATGGTGAGTGCTATGAAGTGTGTAAACCTTGCAATTCACAGACCTGTACCCCTGGGGATAAAAATACATTATATGTTTATTTAAAAAAAAAAGAAAGGATGAATACCCAACTTTTGTAGCAACATGGACGGGACTGGAAGTGATTATGCTGAGTGAAATAAGTCAAGCAGAGAGAGTCAAATATCATATGGTTTCACTTATTTGTGGAGCATAACAAATGACATGGAGGACATGGGGAGATGGAGAGGAGAAGGAAGTTGAGGGAAATTGGAAGGGGAGGCGAACCATAAGAGACGATGGACTCTGAAAAACAACCTGAGGGTTTTGAGGGGGCGGGGGTGGGAGGTTGGGGGAACCAGGTGGTGGGTAATAGCGAGGGCATGTACTGCATGGAGCACTGTGTGTGGTGCAAAAACAATGAATACTGTTATGCTGAAAAAATAAATAAATTTTTTAAAAAAGAGTAATAACAGTAATATTCAAACTTCACTTGAATTCTTGGAACACTGGGATGTTAAGAAATATCCTTGCCCTTTAGCATTCTGGGAAGCACCTTACTGCAAAGATCCTGTCCCCAGATGATCTGGTAAGACTCGTGGTTAACCCCTTGCTTGCCTATGACAAGACCAGAAATCCCATAAACTCCCTTTTTTTGTCTCATAAATGAGTACCTGAACTGTTTGTCCCCACTAACCAACCTGAACTAGATTCCTGGCCACTTCACTTGAACAAACTTCGGTTAGGCTTCTCTTCTCCCTACAGGATCCTCAATTTTCTCATGTCCCTGAGATTAAGAAATCACTTGGAGAGCAGAACAAACCCTCTGTAATGGACTTCCCCAAGAACTGGCTTGTGGCAAGAAAAATTGTCCAACCTTGCCACCTGCTCACTGCACTCCCCAACACCTGATTCCTTGTAGCCTCAATTACTTTTATAAAAGAGAAGCCCCTTCTGCCTGACCTTTGAGATGCTTACAGAACTTAAAGTCAGAGCATTAAGTCTATTGCAATAATCCTTTCAAATCGAACCTCTACCTATGTTCAGATGTATTTTTCATTTGACAGTAGAGTGGACAAATATACAAAGATAGTATATTCAAGACAATTAAATACAATACTGCAATGAGGAGGAAAGTACTATTGCTATACCCATGACATGGATGAAATCTTGCAAATATGATGATGTTTAGTGAAGTGATTTTCAAGGTTATTAGCCTTGTTTACAGATGAGCTAACTGATGCACAGAAGCTAATAATCCTGGAAAACCATTTATTCATAAAAGACCTGTTTTCAGGGTTAGACAATTTAAATAAAGACCTTCGAACAAGGTCTAATTATATTCTTTGTGTTATATATCACTTCCCATAACTGTTTTGTGTCATAGGCAAAGGAAGAGAAACCAGTTACAAAATAAGATAAACCAGTCGGGGTGGGGGAGGGAGTGGAGTCTAAACCAGTTGAAATTTATCATTTATGTGGTTGGTTAAGCAAATATATAAAATATTCTCATTTCTTACATATATACATACCGTGAGTTCATTTTCCAAAGCAATACCCTACTTCTATTGCTTTCTAGAAAATTATGGTACTGAGCTAATAAAAGGAAGTAGTTTTCTTGCTAATACAAACGAAAACTTAAAAACAAGCTATTGAGAGGCCAGAGCAGAAATTGGGAACTGAATCAAATAATTTAAGCCTCACAGCCCTTTAGATTAAGAGCTCCAAGAGATACTGCCGAGCTTTTGGATAAAGGGGCTTCTGCTGCTCAGGAGTGAGCTGAGTGAGCCAGGGAAAAGCTGTCACTATTGACCCTGTTTCTGCTGTAACTGCTCTTTATAGCTTCTTTTTGCAGCATTTCTAAGGTATAAGATTATTTGTGAGATAGAGATCAGAAAGCCCTCTCTTTTGAATGATATCTTCATTAAAACATCCAGAGGCACACATGTCTGAACAATGATAAGTGTCTCAGACAAACATCCCACTAAAAGATACAAAGGCAACAAGTATGAATGTCATCCAGTGAGATGAACTGCTTCCTTGCAGTACATGGTGGCATCTGGATAATGAAAGATAAGCCTTTTTTGTTGTTGTTCTCATCAGCCACTGTTTGGAAACCAAGGTAACTTTTTATTGAATGAGCTAGACTCTAGAAGACATTTCTCTCTCTCTCTCTCTCTCTCTCTCTCTCTCTATATATATATATATATATATATATACACACAAATATATTTTGCTTTTCCCTCTACACCCATCCAAATTCACTCTATGAGCTAGTACTTGCATGAAATCTCCAGCAGATCTCATAATATTTCGTCACTCTCAGATAATAAAAGGTCTCCATGGCACTTTAAGTCCCTCTAGAATTGTCACTTTTATAATTCAGCCGCCCAGTCCCTGGTAATAATAAAAATCCTAAGCTTGATTCAAAAATGATATGCCCTCCCTTCCTTAAACAAGTCTTCCTCAGAAAGGTGCTGTGGGCCAGACTGGCTTTTGTTCTGTTCTCCTGCCTTGTTAGTTTACAGCATCTTTGTGGGTTTCTCAAAATCCTCTCTTTGAGAACCTCTCATTTCAATGACCGTGAAATGGCCATGGCTTTTCTTCAGCGGACAGCTCCTGATTCTAACCTTCACCCCAGGTATTCTGCAGTCCACACCTCACAGGCACACTACTGGGTTCCAACACACTCCTAGGCTCTTTGGAGCAAGGTTCCTTGGTTTTAAACATCAAGCGGGCACATTCTTACTCACTTAGCTCTCGCTGTCACTGTCTACTTCTCTTGGTCTCTATCATAGAGTCAAGCAACTACTCAAGTATTCTTTTTCCTGACAAACAGAAAGTGAATCTCCATGTTGTGGTAGCCCTCTTCTCTCTGCTGTATCTCCTCTAACCAATGGTCACAGACATGCCTTTGACTTCTCTGATGTGAGTCAGAAACCAGTCTAGTATGAGCCTCCCCATATACAGGGGACAGACATGGTTCTGCCTCTCAATAGGATTTGAGAATGAGGAAATACATTTCCCTCCTATCTCCAGTGGCAAAGGGTATGGAAAATGCCACTGGACTCCAACAACTTTCTCCAAAGAATTTTTCCTACATGGTCTCGGTCTTAACCCAGTAAGGCCATCGAGGCACCTATCATTTTGTTTGTGGCCTTCAGTGCTTCAGCCAAGACTGAGTCAGAAAGAATCCTACTTCAACTTCCTGATAAACTAAGTTAAATTTTAACTGCTCTTAGTGGTCCTTTTTAATAGAAAAGGTAAGTAATTATAGACTATTTATTTAATTAATAAAGTAAATGTTAAGATTTACTTAAAATTAAATACAAGTAATTACATTTTTGAAGTTTAAAGTAGCAAGATGCTCCTTAATATCAAATAATCAATTATGATTTCTATAATTTGGATTCTGGCAGGATATCACATAGGCATAAAAGACTTTCAAATACAGAAGGTGATTATGAATTGAAACAGTCAGACTTACTGAAGTAGAGATTTAAGAATTTTCATGAGCTAAGATTTAAGAATTATGAAATTATAAATTAGAATTTTAATAACTTGCCTCTCTATTTAAATAAAAGTGCTTTGTCCTAATTAATAGGTGAATAAACAATTGGGTCATTTCTACAGGAAGAGCTCAAAAAAACCTCCATTTCAAAAATACCACCTCTATTTTATTTTAATATGAAGAGATTAGATTAATATGTAAAAATAAGAGCAGTTCATGTCTTATAAATTCTATTTCTTCCTCTACAAGGTCACTGCTATCCAAAGAAAGTCTTAATTATAAATTCTAGAGGAGAATAAAGGCAGTAACCTCTTTGACATCAGCCATAGCAACTTCTTTCAAGACATGTCTCCAAAGGCAAAGGAAACAAAAGTGAAAATGAACTTTTGGGACTTCATCAAGATCAAAAGCTTCTGCACAGCAAAGGAAACAGTCAACAAAACAAAGAGGCAACCCACGGAATGGGAGAAGATATTTGCAAATGACACTACAGACAAAAGGCTGATATCAAAGATCTATAAAGAACTCCTCAAACTCAACATACATAAAACAGATAATCACATCAAAAAATGGGCAGAAGACATGAACAGACACTTCTCCAAAGACATACAAATGGCTAACAGACACATGAAAAAATGTTCATCATCACTAGCAATCAAAGAGATTCAAATCAAAACCACATTGAGATACCATCTTACACCAGTTAGAATGGCCAAAATTAACAAGACAGTAAACAACATGTGTTGGAGAGGATGTCGAGAAAGGGGAACCCTCTTACACTGTTGATGGGAATGCAAGTTGGTGCGGCCATTTGGAAAACAGTGTGGAGATTCCTCAAGAAATTAAAAATAGAGCTTTCCTATGACCTTGCAATTGAACTACTGGGTATTTACCCCAAAGATACAGATGTAGTGAAAAGAAGGGCCATCTGTACGCCAATCTTCATAGCAGCAATGGCCCCAGTCACCAAACTGTGGAAAGAACCAAGATGCCCTTCAATGGATGAATGGATAAAGAAGATATGGTCCATATATACAATGGAATATTATGCTTCCATCAGAAAAGATGAATACCCAACTCTTGTATCAATATGGACGGGACTGGAAAAGATTACACTGCATGAAATAAGACAAGCAGAGAGAGTCAATTATCATATGGTTTCACTTATTTGTGGAGCATAAGGAATAACACGGAGGACACTGGGAGATGGAGAGGAGAAGTGAGTTGGGGGAAATCAGAGGAAAAGACAAACCATGAGAGACTGTGGACTCTGAGAAACAAACTGAGGGTTTTGGAGGGGAGAAGGTGGGGAGTTGGATGAGCCTGGTTGTGGATAGTATGGAGGGCATGTATTGCATGGAGCACTGGCTGTGATGCATAAACAATGAATTCAGGAACACTGAAAGAAATAAAAGGAAATAAAAGAATTGGGGAGAAAAAAGAAAGTCTTAATTAATATTCCTGTTCAAAGCTGGTTTTTTCCTAAAATTTCACACACTGGTGAAAGGCAATTTGTGCAATATGGCTTAGAAACGGGACTTCAAACACAAACAAGTATATGGAAAAAATAACAATCTACAGCTCTGTAAACTAATCTTCTGGAGCCCACAGAGACAGACCAATGAACCATAACCAGTTATCTACTGCATGGTATAGAAGTATCAGTCAATTAAAATCTGTGTAGGTTGTACAGCTCCTGCATGGTTATGTAATGAAGACTTAAGAGAAATATAGTTGATGCCCTGGTGTACATCAGAAGATTTTGTTTTGGCATCTGTGTTCTAGTCCAGAATAAGTGGCAAGGATAGTAAGTGCAATATATTGTTACCAGATGAAGTCCCTTTTTATGTTTCCGATGTAATAGGACTCTTAAACAAAACAATTGTTTGTCTACTTTTCTTCTATCATTTTGAACCTCGTAGACAAGCTGGAAAAAAAAAAAGATAAAAACGCTACTGAAAGTTACATTTTCTACTTCTTTGTGAGTTTCTGCCATTGTGGAATCACTCCAGCAACTGTCCCTGCTCTCCTGCATCACGAGCTTTCTCTCTTTACCAGAACCTTTTCACCACCTTGTAAATATCCTTTATTATCCCCCATCTGTAAAAACTTTTCTCTTGACCCTAAGTTCTTTCTGACTATAGCTCATTACTACTCTGCTTCCTTTTACATCAAAATTCCTCAGAATAATTTTAATACTTTCAGCCCCCATTTCTTCACTAATGTCTATTAAATCCAATATAGCAAGATTTTGTAACCATCTATAGAAAAAAGTCTTATCAAGGTCAATGATGTTGTCAAATGTAATGACCTATTTTCAATGTTCGCCTCTGTCCAGCTAACAGCAGTATTTGACATTTTTATTCCCTATTCACCTTCTTAAAAGATTTTCTTAATTTGACTTGAGTTCAAGTAAAAGACACGCCCTTTAATTCCAGTCTTTCTTTCGCTAGCTGCTCCTTCCCATTCAACTCTGCCTGCTGTTCTTCATTTCTTCAACGTCATCTCCAGTCATTTCTCAAATGTTTTTACTTTCCTAAGACACTTTCTACATGACCTCATCCACATCATTAGTTTATAACTTGCAAATTATACCTCCAGACTGCACCATTCCCCAGAATTCCTGATCTATATTCAACAACTTATGAGACATTTCCTCTTTAAAGTCTAATAGAGACCCCCAAATGATTGGACCAAGACCAAACTCCTGATTTTTCCCTCACTTCCTATCTATCTACTCTAAATGTAATCTTTGATAGACCTCTCAGTAAATGAAAAAAACTTCATGCTTTCTGTTGCTCAGACACAAAGCATAGGAATCACCCTTACAGTGACCTACAAGCTTTCTGACTCCAGACTGTTGTTTGAACACATAAAGCCTGCCTCAGGACTTTGGTAGTGTGTGTCTCTTCCCCTTAATCAATGTTCCTCTAGAGATCGCCATGGCTTTCTTCTTTACTTCTTTCAGCTCTCTATACAAATCTTACCTTATCAGAAAGATATTTTTAAATAACATGCATAAAATAGCAACTCCCTTATATCCTCGATTCTCTTTATTCTGTTCTATTTTTCCCCACAGCACTGATCACTGGTATTGTGGAGGGTACGTATTGCATGGAGCACTGGGTATGGTGCAGAAACAATGAATTTTAGAACACTGAAAAAAAAATAAATGTAATTTTTTAAAAATTCATGTTTACATGTTCATGTTCTGTCTCTTACTAGAATCAAACTTCCTGAGGGCAAAGAACTTTGTTTTGGTCTCAGCTATATCCCAAGCACCTGGGTCAGGGCCTGGCACAAACTAAATTCTCAATAAAGAGTAAGTGAATAAGTGATTAATTTTTAAGACATGAGATGAGTAGACCGTATGCTCATTAAGGGTCAAAAGAGATTTTTTATTCTAAGTTGAAAATTTGCATTAAGAATTGTGAAATAATATAAATGCATTCAAAAGAGTAATGATTTTGCCATTTATTTGCTTGTTTGTTTGTTTTTAAAGATTCACTTGAGAGAGAGAGAAAGCACAAGTAGAGAGAATCCCAAGCAGACTCCTGGCCAAGCATGGAGCCTAACACAGAGCTTGATCTCACAACCTGAAGTCAGCACCTGAGCCAAAACCAAGAGTCAGTCGCTTAACTGACTGTGCCACCCAGAGGCCCTTGAGCCTTTTATTTAAAGCTACCTATAGGACTACTCTCTTCCATTCCAATGATAAGCCAGCATTGACTATGCCTACCTAATTTTGATAAGCAAGAAGATGCACACTTCTAGAAATAACTTACAGGAGTCCATCTTTATTTGAATATTTTAACCACAGCTCCAAATGGCTATTTCACCTTTTTCATATAATTCTCATTCTAGACAACTTAATCTATATTAGTACTACCAAGTTCTAATTCTTGATGCAATGCCAAATATTATTTTAGTCTAAAAATTTGTATTTTTGAACCAAAAAAACCACATCCAAACTTCAAAAAAAATGAATCATATTTTTGGTAATTACATATAGTGTTTCTATGAACATTCGTGTACATACCTTTGAGTAAACATGTACACATTGCCACTGAGTATATATACATAGAAACAGAATGGCTGAATGGTAGGGAATATGAATTTTCAGGGGTTTTTTAGATGCTGTCAATTTACTTAGTGTTATGCCAATCTGAACTTTCACCAACACTGTATGAGAGCTGTAGTTCACATTCTAACACTTGAAATTCCCCCCACTTTTTTTTTTAATTTTAGTCATTCTGGTGGATATATAATAGTATCCCATTGTGATTTTAATTCACATTTCCTTAATCACTAGTGAAGATGCTTATGGCCTTTTATCTATAGACTTTTAGTCATTTTCAATTAGGTTGCCTGCCTTTTTCTCAATAATCTCTAGTTTTTCTTATGTCCTCAATGAAAGTCTTTATTTTTGTGTATGTCCATGTATTTGGAAACAACCCAAAGTCTCCAAACTAGACTAGAAAAATAAAGTGTAGTGGTTCATAGAATACTATGCAGTAATGAGCTACTGAACGTTGCAGACGAATCTCATAGATAAAATGAACAAAATAAGGTACTCATTAAAGATATTTATTAGGTTATTCCATTTATATGTAGTTGAAAGGCAAGTTTAATATATTTATGGTAATCTTCAAGAAGGCAACAAGTAATTGGAAGAGGACATGTAGTGGCTTCTAAACTTTTGAGTAATGTGCTATCTCTAGGTCTCAAGCGCTGGTTACATGGTTAAATGTGAACTTAAGCTGTAAACTTATGATTAGTGCATTTTTCTGTATGCATATTAGGCTTCAGAATGTTTCAAACAACACACACAAAAACAACTTTTGTGTTTAACTGTATGTGTGTGTACACCTACATGGACAGACACAAACACCTGCATATATACACACAAAAAGAGAGACAGATTGAGTGTACAAAGCAACTAAAAGATGATACTAGAATTACTGATCAAAACTAAAATTCTCTAATATTCTATATGAAAGGGAGTAAATGCATGTGTCCAAATTTATTACGGTCACTAAATAATTCCCTTTCTTATCTCTGAAGAATTGGACTATTGCTTTTTATCTCTTAAAAACATAACCAAAGAGAACTGTATGTTTTATATTTAATTTCCTTTGTAGTTATGCCTTTGTAGATCTTACAGTATGAATATATGCAGTTTGAAGAAAGAATGCGTCATATACTGTTTCCTGACAATAGTAGTTCAGAATGACTTATTTACACAACTCTATTGGTAACTAACATTCAAATTGAATACCATTAATCAAACTAATGACTAGTTTTTATGTGGTGGAACACATATCAATGAACAGGAAGACTGTAAGACTGTGCACTCAGAAACTGACATTCTGTTATTTAGATAGAACTTCAATGAGTTTTCAATCTCAGTAAAAGACTGCAAGTAAACCTGTTATGTTATTTGAAAATTATAAAAACATAAAAAGGATATGTGAAATCAAGATAAAGAAAAATGAGTTCTCACTGGTGAAAGTAACAACTAAATAAATACAAACTGGAAAGAAAGCTAATAAAAAAAAAAAAAAAACTTGGACTGAAAATCAGAAGACCTAAGTTCTACTCTCAGCTCCTAGCCAGTGGTACGCCTTAAGAAAGCCATTTGACCTTGGTTTTATTACCTTCCAAATAAACAGGATGGGCTATGATGTGCTCTATGAGGAAAAAATTAGTCTAAAATACCCACCTGGATTAGATAGATATCTAGAATACTGTTAACCTTATGACCTTAAAAGAGCTACATAAATGTGCTCCACAATACAAACTTTTCATATATAAAGGTGAATGATGTTGCCTGCTAGATACATTGTATTAAATGGGGCCATATGTCAAGCATATGGTGCCCACCCTTGCATTGAAAGAGTGTGCCACAAATGTTGTACTCAACCAAATCCTAGTACTGAATCTATGAAAAACCTATGTCTAATCAAGCTACCCAGCGTATTTCCTCCCTTGTTTTTCTGCCATAAAAATCAGCCTAATAATAGAAAAATGAGATCAAGAACAATATAAAATATGCAAAATTCCTTTGAACCCCTTAAAAGGGTTCCATAATACATTACCATAGGTAGTCCACTTCGTAAAACTTTTACAGTTCAGAAAATACTTTCATATAAATTTCAAATTATACCTTCAGAGAAGCTCTATGAAATAGGTAGAGATTATTATTTCCAATTTACAGATGAGAAAATTGAGGACTGGAGAGGAAAAACAATCGTTCATTCAAGGTCACAAATGTATTAATGTGTTCTAGAATAGAACTAAGGTCTTCTGACTCAGGACAACATTGCTTCCACATGTCAAAATTCCAAATAATCTTTTCTCCCAATTACTGTGAGAAATTCATAAATCATATTGCTATTCCTTCATTTTACAGATCAGAATTTTTAAGATCCAAGATGACTTATCTTGGAGGACATACCGTGAGTTAGTAACAAAGTGAATTCAATTCCTCTCTGGAACCTTAATCCAATTCTTCTTCCTTTTTAATTCAACTAATTTCACTTCGAATTTGTCATTACAGGTTGTATTTCTTAATCATTTAATTGTGTATAGAGTTCGGCTTTCATAGAGTCAGTGACTTTTGAGCTGGGGCTGAAGGGATAAGGAAGCATGTAACAGGTAAAAGGGAGACGGTGAGGGCAAATTTGAGAAGGTGGTGACAGTATGAACAACAGTACAGACTCAGGGAAGGATCTGGATCACTGAGAAATTCAGCAACCAGAAGGCATGACAGTGGTGGGAAGCAGAAGTGGTAAGAGAAAGGGGTGCCTGGGTGGCTCATTCAGTTAAGCATCTGACTCTTGATTTTGGCTCAGGTCATAATCTCAGGGTTCTGGGGTCAAGCGCCCCCCATGGGACTCCTCACTTAGCAGGCAGTCTGCTGAAGATTCTCTTTCTCCCTTTCTCTGCACCTCCCCCTGACACTCTTTTTTTTTTTTTTTTAAGATTTTATTTATTTATTTGACAGAGATCACAAATAGGCAGAGAGGCAGGCAGAGAGAGAGAGGGGGAAGCAGGCTCCCTGCTGAGCAGAGAGCTCAATGTGAGGCTTGATCCCAGGACCCTGAGATCACGACCTGAGCCAAAAGGGAGAGGCTTTAACCCACTGAGCCACCCAGGCGCCCCTCCCCCCAACACTCTTAATCAAATAAATACATCTTTCAAAAAAGAGAAAGAAATAAATGCTTAGATGTACGTTGAGCATCACAAATCTGTTGACACTATAAAACAGTAGTTCTCAAAGTGTAGTCCACAAGGATCTGAAGGTACCCAAGACCTTTTCTAGTGGTCCACAGAGTCAAAACTATTTTCATAATAATAATAATTATTTTAAAATACTATTTACTTTGTTTCACAATACTGACATTTGCACTGATGGTGCAAAAGCAATAGTGGATAAAACTGCCGCTGCACAAATCAAGAAAATAATATTAATATGCACTAATAGTCATTGTATTCTTTACTACTGTATGCTAGCAGTAATTAAATAAATAAATAATTTAAGAATAGTGTTCATAAGTGATGTTCTTGAAAGAGCAATAAAAAAATTCTAAGTTTATTGAATTTTAAAATTTAAGTCCACATTGTCTTAATATTCTGTGTGAAAAAAATGGGAAGTATCCATACAGCACTTCTGCTGCATACTGAACTATGTTAACTGTTCCTATGAAAAGCACTTGGGTGACTGATGTTCTAGCTAAACTAGGTATTTTTATGGAACACCATTTTCATGGAACACTACAGAAAAGCTATGGTGATTTAGTCTTAAGATATTTAACAAACAACTTTTCAACAGCGACTCACGACAGCTTACAACTGCAATAAAAACTAAAAAGGGCATAGCATTTGTTGCCAATAAAATAATGTAAATTTTCACACAAAATGAGGAATTTGGGGAAACTTAATATTCATCACCATGACCCTGACAGCTTTTCAATACTTAATAGACTTTCCAATGAGATCAGAAGTGACATTAAATAGATGTGACTTTTTGATATTCTATAAGGAAATGTGTCGACATTTGCAAAGCTCAGCACACCTATATTTTCCTAATGACCAATGCAGGATGTTATAAAATCAGGTTTGGGCAGAATAGCCATTCACTGTAACTACAGTTAATAATTAGACTATACTGTATATTTGAAAATTGCTGAGAGAGTGAATCTTAAAAGTTCTCATCACAAGAATAAAAAATGTGTAACTTTGTGAGGTTTAATGGGTATTAACTAAACTTAATTATAATCCATTCACCATATTTACATATATCAAATCACTATGTTGCACACCTTAGATGAACACAACGTTGTAAGTCAAGTACGTCTCAATAAAACTGGATAAAAAACGGAAATTAAATTGTTCAAAAATAATTAAGACACCAAAAAATGTGAACAGTAATAAAACTAAGAAACTCTAAGAAAAAGTGTAAAATGAATGGATTTTATTGCAAAAGAAAATAGAGTGTTCACTAATCTGATTTCAGAATTTACACTGCAACTATCACTTATTAAATTTTGACATGGCATTAAAGAAGAATATTCAGTTATAAAAGGGCTATTAAAATACCCTTCCCTTTTCCAATTACACGTCTAAGGTCATATTTTCTTTATGCATTTCAATCAAAGCAATATGTCACAAGGCCAATATGAGAATCTGTCTTCCTTAAGCCAGCCTGAGATATGCAACAATGTTAAACAATGGTTACTCTCCCTACTATTTTTATTTTTGAAAATATAGTTATTTTCACAAGAATTTAAGTTGTTTATGTTAATGTGTAATGAGTAGGCTTATTTTAAGTGATTTAATAAATTTTTTAAAAATTTGTCTCAATTTATAATAAGGCTGTATTAGTAGCTATAACTCACATAAGCTAAAGCTCTTTGTGTCCTTAACAATGTTTCAGATTATAAAGGGGTGCCCAGACCAACAATTTGAGAGCCACTGCCATGCAATATGAACTAAAGTGGAGAAGATAGGACAGAATTCAGGCTTCCAGGTAAGTAATTGCAATAAGAGATTCCAGGTGAAATGATGAGAGCCCGGCGAAGACCATACTAGTGGGGATGGGGAGAAACAGCCAGATGCAAGAGTCATTTCTAAACAAGAATCAACAGGATAAGTAACTGATGAGATAATCAGGGAGACATCTCATGGAAGAAAGTTGCTTCAGCTATTTCTCACGAATGGCTGAATACAAAGCTGGGAAATGCAGATGGAAGGGCTGGTTCCATACATTAACTCTGGGGTCCAGTAGGATAGTGAAAATAATTATGGGGAACTCATAGGAGTAGTTACACCTAGAGATTAAGATGTGGAAAGAGGTACAGATAAAGCAGAAATTACTCAGGGGAAAATCGATGAGTAAGAAACTAAAAGGACCAAGAATGAATATCTGGTAAAAGCTAGTATTTCAGGATAGACAAAAAAGGAATAACAAGTGAAGATGGCTAATCAGTTGTAGTCCGAGAGGTAGAAAAATAGCTCCAGGAGTGGGTCAAGCACTAGTAGCCCAAAGCTGGGTGGGTTAGGCAGGAGACTGTGTCAGGATGTAGCAGACAATCATTAGTTCTTACCAAGTAATAGAAGGACTCAAAGGAAAGTCAGTAGATTTGGTTAAAAGGAATAAAGTATCTTTACCAAAAAGTACAATGGAGCAGGAGTTAACATCAACAGGAGAGTGAGTATTCAGAATACTAAGTGGTACATATTGTTTCATGTGTTACCCCAATAGTGTATGGCTTTCATAATTTAAAGAAATTCATGGAAAGAAAAGGGAAGGGAAGGCAAGGAAAGGGAAGGGAAGGGAAGGGAAAAATAAATAATGAATATCCCTGAGAAAGTATAGACCATTGTAGTCAATTAGTTTAAGACATATGGCAGTGAACACAGGGAAAACAAAACAAAGTTAATGAAACAGGAATATAAAAAATTTTTTTTTCTCAACTGAGACAACCTTCTGTAATTTTGTAAGACCTCAGGAAAAAAAAAAAAAAGCCAAAGAAGAAAAGCATATTGAAAAGTTGGGACAGCAAAGGTAAGATAATAGAGATAGGTGTCAGAAAAGGGTGGAAGAGATGGGACAGGGACTGAACAAAAGAAGTCTCTTCCTTTAAATCAGAAGCAAAGGAGAAAAGAAAGGATAATGTTATAGGTAGATTTAGCGTGAAGACAGGGAGACACTGGGGGAGTTCCTGCCCAATGGCTTCTATTTTTTTTTTTTTTGAAGCAAAAGCTAAGAGTGCATGCTAAGACTCAGGATAAAGGATGAAACAATTATTAGAGAGACAGAGAGAAAAATAGAGTACTAAGGGCCAAGTACAAGGATTATTGGAAACATAGTGAGGACCCAGCCAAGACTAGATCACCACACAAAATAAATCAATACAGATTCTTAATAACTGAAAACATCTACATCTGTAGAATTAAGCCAAAAATATTATAACCAAATGAGTACGAAACTTCTGGATGATATTAAAGAGTGTTACAGTTAGACCCCTGGATCGTTTTGTCAGCCACCCCCATGGTATAACGGAAGGGTAACTATCGGTGCAGAAGAACACTCACTACACATCCAGTCATTAATAAGTTGGTCTTTTTATTAGTTTATTCTCAGGAATCAGAATAGTAACCTTCCCTGAATATCACAAATTCATACTATTGTTCTCTCATAAGAGGACTAATAAAGGTCAGATGTTTCAAGTTACCCAACATATTCTATTAGTGATTTAATCAGTGTTTTGCTGTTATTCCAATCAGAGCTCTAGAAATATTATTTTGTATTTACATCATCTCTCAGTGGAGCTATTTGTATGTACATAAATTTGAATAATTTGCTTCATGAATTCTAAGTGTAAATTCCCATGAAATATCTATGGTAAAGGAACTCATTTAAAAAGGTTCTCTGCTTTCTGGAACACAGAAGTGATGTGCCTCTTTTAGGCAGTAGCACAAAGAGAATAGAGAAGACTTCTGCAAATGTATTCTGAAAAGACTTTACTGTATAATTGTATTATTCGTCTCCAAAAGGGAAGAAAAGGTACATTTTTATAAGTTAAACTCCTTAATTTCTGAAAAATTGGTAAGCTAAGAAAGCAAACAGTTCACCTTCCGCATACATTATTCTACTTTGGGATTCAGTTAAATGCTTACATTTTGATAAACCAAGTTCAAAATTTAGATCTC